>NW_020271107.1:2884992-2912844 GCF_002803265.2 Melanaphis sacchari | reverse complement strand
GGAAAATATAAAAATTGATTGGGAATTTTATAATCTCTTTGGAAAATTTAAAAATTGATTGGGAATTTTTTATTCTCTTTGGAAAATATAAAAATTGATTGGGAATTTTATAATCTCTTTGGAAAATATAAAAATTGATTGAGAATTTTATAATCTCTTTGGGATATATATGTTACGGTGAAAATTAGAATATCGGTAAATTTAATTTTTAATGTTTAAATTATTTTATTTTATATTTAGTATTACTAGTATTAGATAGATTCAGTACATACTACATACACACATTTACATTATTAATAATTATTGTAATATACATATTATTTATACACATTAATATAAATAATATACACTACTGTCTACTACAAGTATTGTACTAAATATTATAGCAAAAATATTTATTATAATTAATTATTAAATTAGTGCAAGGTTAACTGTTATGGCATCTTGAATTGTATAACACAATTTTGGATAGTCATTTACATCAATTTATGATACATTTTTTCAAATAAGCACACATTTTCAACCTTTTTTCATCATTTAAAAATAGTTGCGGTGCTGTTTGACGAATACAAATTTTATTGTCTGAAGTTACTATTGCGTATTCTAAACAATTTTCTGATACAGAAATAGATTTCTATTAGAGTGAATGTATTCCGAAATTTGGACATTTATCGGTATTCGGACTTTTACCGTAACGTATATGAACTCTTGGAAAATTTATCAATTCTTTGGGATATATGTAAGCTTTTTGGAAAACATAAAAACTGTTTGAAATTTATATACATTCCTTGGAAAATATATAAATTCCTTAGGAATTATTCAATTATATACACTGTTTGAACATATATTTTTTATCTATGGTCACAATTTTCTTCTTATCTGTACCTAAGTCAGTTATTCATTAGTTAATATCATTAAACATATTATTAATCATATATATCTGATTTTATGATTATACCTTTAGCTCCTTTGGTGAGCTTTTAAGTTTGTTCTATGTTACCCCTTCCTTTCTCCAAAAGGTATGTCGTGGTCTTCTCAAAACTAATAGTGTACAAATTTTCATATTGCGCGTATAAATACGTGTAAATTGAGCGCAAAAGATTTGCTAAAAACATTTCATATTTTTCAGGTAAAAGGACGGCTGATGTGTTGTTACGCCAACCCCCCTCCCCCCGAAGGGTTTTTAATATTTCTTAGTCCCTTTGGTCATTCAAATTCAGTGTCACTGCATACAAATTCGTACAAATGACATAATAAATGATATAACAATAAAATTTCCATATTTTTAAAAAGGGGGCTGTCTTGACGTACGTGTTATTATTGTGTGCAATGATAATCGGACGGGTAGAACATGATTGCGTACGTTTGTCCTTTTTGATAACATGATTGCGTTTGTTTATATATAACTGTTAATTTTACTATATACCTAATAAATATCTAATAAAATGGGCGATTGTAAACTCTGCCAGTCTTTTTTTGTTTAGCTGCTCAGTGCTCACATTGCCGCATGCCTTTTCACATTAAATACGTTGACAATGTTGACATCTATTGCGATGATATATACTAATGCAATAATACAAGACTTAGAATATTTACAAATTGTATCACATCATTTTAGTTTACATACATGACATAACTATATCTAATATATCATCATATATCATCAATCATAACTAATAATGCAAAAATATATATTTTTGCATTATTAGGTATAACGATTATTTACTATGATTTAAATATTTAATGTGAACGATATGATATTGTATTATATTTTTTTTTAATAATATATTATATTAATTTTACACTACTACTTGATTTTCTTCACTGGCGGAGTTTACATAAACTCAAATTTACCTGATTTTTTTCAGTGGCGGAGTTTACATGAACCCAATTTTACCTGTTTTTTTTTCTGGCAGAGTTTACAGTAAAAAAAGGTACTTGTGGCGGAGTTTACATGCGCCCAGTAAAATATGTACACTTCTATAGCAATCAATATAAAATAATAAAATATACCTTATAAGAATAACTAAATAATAGTAAAATAATTAAAATATAAATAAAATCATCAATAAATTATTGATAATATTATTAATAACGCTTAATATTTCATACATAATTATGTAGTTAAAAATCAGGTAAAATCGTATGCAATCGTATAGCTTAGTCACTGATGACAGCAGTTGACGTAGGAGTAGGGGAGGGGGTGTGTAAAGATGTGTGTGTACAGGTACGGCAAACAACGCGCTTCGCTACGCAAATACACGGAAAACTAAATAACTCCAAAAACAATTAAATTGATAAATTTCGGAATTTTCTCATTTAGATAGCTAGTCGATGGCACCGAGTACCGTTTAAAAAAAAAAATCATGAAAATCGGTTCAATAAAACTTTAGATATGACTTGACAAAAAAATCGTCTCACGTTTTAATAATATATATAAATATAGATTATACGTTTCCCTATAATCATCCTTTATTTCCTATAAATTAGTTTTTGACTCCACTATTATTTTAACAATGAGTGAGTGGATAAATTTTATCTTCATATACCCGTGTACGCCGTCATATTATGCGTGTAAACATTTTCGAAAATGATTTCGCGATTAATTGTGTGTTGAAAATTATTCCAGATGCGGTTCGTGCGATGCCAAATGCGAGTCATGTACCGGGCCGAATGCCGACCAGTGTATTACTTGCAAATCGGGTTATTTCGAACTCAAAGGCACGTGCCATTCGAAATGCCCAGACTTCTATTACCCGCACCACAAACGTCACGAATGTTTGGAGTGTCCCGTTGGCTGCGTCTCTTGCAATTTGACCGAATGTCACTCGTGCGACCAGGGTTTCACGTTGAACAAGAAAGGCCGATGCCTAAAAACCGGCAGTCAACAATGTCAACCAGGTGAGAAAACGGTGAAACGCGTTCGGGTTTGCCACGAAAAACAGTTATGGATTTCGAGCACCTTGCCGCGTAGTAAATGGTCGCCGACTCGCGCGATCGTAAGACATCAACGGTTTTCTTTTCTTTTTTTTTCTTATCTTTTGAAATCACCGAAGCAGGCCAGTTTTGGACCGGGACGCAGTGTGAGCAGTGTCACGGGTCATGTGAAACTTGCAGTGACTTCTCCAACGAAAACTGTCTGTCTTGCCGTTCGCCGACCATGTTCCAGGCTCCGGGCTCGTGCGTAGAACAGTGTTCGCCCGGGTTTTACCCGGACTTGCGTTTCGGCAACTACGCGACGTGCCAACCGTGTCCGCATCCGTGCATCGAATGCGTGTCGCGCACCAACTGCACAATGTGTCACTCACCGTTGCTGTTGCAAACCGGCCAATGTCGTACGACGTGTGCCCCGGGGTACGTATATCATATCATTCATATAATACGTCCGCTGTAGTTTGTGAGAGATGGTTCACAAATGCGTTGCTGATGTTACGAGTCGTGGCTTTCGTGTATTTGACAAAATACGAAAGAAAAAAAAACAAAATTCGTACGGTTTGGACAAAACCGTGTAACTGCGCCAAAAATGCACCGTTTTATTGTCACATGTATTCTGCAGTTTGTTTTAATAATTTTCCACGATAGTGCCATATTTCCACGATAGTGCCATATTTTTTAGTAAAAATATCGAATGTTAAATTTCAAAAACGGACCTGTGTGCAGCAGCGCATAACTCGCAGTCGAATGAGTGACACTATAATGTGTATTTAAATACGCGTTGAACATATATGTGTGATACGAGTTTCGGATAATTCCGCTCTTGCAGTGCAGCGGACATATCGTGCGGATCCGTTGAACTATATATTCGCCATTAATCGTTTAACATTTTGCTTAACTATTAGTGAACTTACAATGTGTTTGCAGATATTACAGCGACGTAGGCTCGTGCGCCAAATGCTATTTGAGTTGTATGACGTGCAGTGGACCTCGCAGGGACCAGTGCGTCAGTTGTCCACGCGGTTGGCAGTTGGCCGCCGGTGAATGTCATCCCGAGTGTCCGCAAGGCTTTTTTATGTCGGACTTCGGCTGTCAGAAATGTCACCATTACTGCAAGACTTGCAAGGGTAAGTTAAACGTTTGCGATTATTGCCGCACGTCATCATACTTCTCGGTTTTTAATACAAATAGCTATTATCAGTATCGTATTCTGCGCTGTGGTTTTGCTGTACTTCGGCAAAACTCGAAAAGGGAAAATTGCGATGTAGGTACACGTATTCTGGGTAGTCCGTCGGTAAATCGACAATTGTTTTGCTCTAATATATTATCATTATTCTTATTATAATTTTTCGAAACCAGAGTAACGTAATTTACTGAAATATTAAAAAATTACAACACGGAAAACAACAATATTTGTCGCCGATTTTAAAAACAAAAAACATGGTTCCATATTATGATGAGTGCTTGTGTGATTAAAAAAATTGTTTACCGTCTCAGAATCTCTATAAAATCAAAATGTTCATATTTATCTACGATTTACAAATAACGTCGAAACACTGATTTTGTGCAGTTATTAAATAATACGGATGACGATTGAATAAAAACGTACACAACATATTGTAATATCCATAAAATATAAACAACGATGTAACGGTCTCATATTTTGCAGGCGAAGGCCCGCTGCAGTGTACGTCTTGTCCACCGCACTTCATGCTAGAGGATGGCCTGTGCTCGGAGTGCTCGGGTTCTCAGTACTACGACCCGCCTACGCAGCTGTGCAAGCCGTGCCATGCGTCGTGCCGTGCTTGCAACGGACCCGGCCCGTTTAGCTGTTCGGCCTGCATGTTCCCGCTGCATCTCGACCGGAAGAACACCCAGTGCGTGTCGTGTTGTGGACCGCGTCCGCACGACGATTGCTGCAGCTGCAACTCAGAAACCGGCGAGTGTCACAACTTGACGCCGGCCGAAAAACGCCGAACGTCCGTGGACAGCGAACCGGACGACTTGACCGCGGCAGTATCCGTGCGCCGTGACGCGGTCGACCAGCCGAACGGCATTAAGGCGGACGCCACTTTGTTTGGTTATTTGGCCTTGGCCATGTTCGCTTCCGGCTTGGTCGTGTTGTCCGTGATAATGGTGAGTATCGTCTCGGATAAAACGCTTCCGCCGCGTGCAACGATCACCGTAAACATTTAATTCCCCGTTCGATACAGATGAACGCGCGAAATCGATACTGAACTCTTACCCGCCATCCTTTACTCTTGCCACCTTCGCATCGAACCTTACGCTAAAAAATGTTTTTAAATCTCGACCGAAATCTCCGTCTGGTTTTTGTGGGTGGTGATCGTTTGCATGAATGATACGGTCATAGAATATGTATCTGAGTTGTTCTCCGTCTCCACTGTCTTCGAACGTTTATCCGGATCACCTATTCGCGATCGCTCGTCCGAAATAAAATTCTCATAACTTTTTTTTACTATTCTCATAGAGACTTTTCAGGTTATGGAGATAATATTTCCCGGAACGCCCTCCCCCTTTTACCCACAATCTCATGTAGTTATCAATAAGCGATCACCTGTGTCTGTGAAACGATGTACAAAATGATACAAATCTGCCCCGGGGAAAAGAATTTTCCGTAGCTCACCAACCAGAGAGAGAGAGAGACACGGTGCAGTAAACAAAAATTAAAGTTTGGCTAAATACTTTATTAACCGAAAAGCCTTGGGGAACCGTTCCACCGCGCCAACCTCCCCTTCACCGCCGGCTCATTACAGACAGATTTATTTCATATTACCGTCGATGTCGCGTTCCTTAGAATGCCCACGGTTTTTCAAATGTCAAATACTCACTATTTTTGTTTTTTAAAAATAAAATTGTCGCGTATTTAATTCCGTTAAAAAATTAACACTCCAGCGAGTGTCTGGCCTACTACCGAACCCTTCGAATAGTGTAAAATATACAATAATCGTTGCTAACTTACTGTAATCTTTGTCGTCTGTCGTGTAGGTGAAACGAAAACAAAGACAACATTCGGGTTACGTGAAGTTATTGCGGCCGCAAGGCGATATACACTTGGAAGACAACGACAGCAGCACTGCACTGTTCGCCGAAACGTGACCAGTTCACTCGACACCATCAACTGCACAACAACATGCCAGTTCACGCGGCGTCTGACCGGGGGGTGCAGCACCTGTGTAGTACGGCGGAGTGTATATTTTGAAACACACAAAAAACAACAACAAAAAAAAAAAACCAACAAACAAACATACAAAAATTATGATAGTAATAATAATATTATTATTATTATTATTATTATTATTATTATTGTTATTAGTGCTTAATACGTCTTCTCGCTTTTTGTGTTTAATTACTCTCTGTCATAGCCAAACCTTATATATACACGATACCGAGTGTTTATCAACGGCTTCTCTTCGTCGTCATCCTCCCACCACCTTCTTTTCCTCTATCGACCCCTCTTCCCAATCATGTCTTTGCCGAATCTCAAATATTAACGATATCGTATTAAAATATTATTGTATTAATTAAATTCCACTGCTCGTTAAAAGAACAAACAATTCATTACAATAATGTTATTAATTTTAATTTTTGTGTAAGTTCCTTTTCAAGTGTAATCGTCTCGAATAACATTTCTTTTACATTCCGTTTTTTTTTTTTTATTATTTATTTTAATTTGAAATTGATGCTCTCTTTTCAACGCAGAACAAATTTCTTTATTTCAACATGAATATATTATTGTATACACGTATTTTTTCATACGATACGTGTAAACTCGAGTCGAGTTCATCAAAACATTTCGTTGTGTTAGTATTGCCCCTCATATTTTAGATTATACCTACCTCTAAGTTAATTTTTTTAAGCTTATAAATTACGAACAATACGCAGAATAAAAATAAATTTAAGTTTATCTACTTGAAAAATTCACATTCCATGAATAATCTAAAATAACAGACATTTGTTTGCCGCTTACGGTATTATTTTCTATGTTTGTTTAATTACTCTATCGTTTTATTATTCATAACAATGATTTACATAAAATGTGTCAAGGATAGAATCACCATGTGTTTTATCTAAGTATTATTGTTTTGATTTGTTTGTATAATGTTGTTATTATAAATTATAATTATATCAATCGTAACGGATTAATTATTATTATTATTATTAAATAAAATTAAAACACAGAATTATTGCATGTTGCCATGGTGATAAATATATTGAATGATTTTGTTGTTACTTCTCTGTCGTCGATAAGACCAAAAAATAAAACATTGGAAAAGAAAAGAAAGAAAGAATTAACTAAAAATGTAATGCTTAACCGTTTATATTTGTGTAAATAAAAAAACCCTATTAAATTATAGCAATTATCTATAGAATATTCCAGGTTAATTATTATTATTACTATTAATATTATTATTGTTTTTATCCCCATGAAAGTTATATGCTACTTAATACAAAACTAATTTATGTGTTGTGTTGGATCTTTACAATTAGGTATATTACGAAATAAAACAATATTATTATTACCATTTCTTTATAATCTATACGCGACATACCTAGGTACCTATATATTATAATATTTAGCTTATATACCGTTTATGTACCTGCATATCGACGAACATAACTATTGTTATTGTGTACTCGTCCATTTTCTACTTATTTTAAACATAAAATATTATGTCAAATTGTTATTATGATAAGAACGTCAGTAAAGTACTCTTTTAAGTATGAATCTTATATATTATCTATAATGTATATGTATTCCATGTTATGGAAACTAAAAGCTTACACATCATTTGCGAACACTGTTCAAAATGTCTGTGATTCAGTTTGTAATATGTAAATATATATATATTTTTTTTTGTTATGTTCCAATAAATTATACCATTATTGTAAGATTATATAAATATAAATTCAATTATCAAAAAAAAAAAATAAAAATATTTGTTTACAAACACTACGATAAAAAACGTAAAAATATTGAACAACTTTATACTGTTATATTTTGGTGGTGGGAATTAAAAGTTAGACAATGCATATCTTGACAAAGTATAAAACCTTTTTGGTAAATAATTCTATGTAAAATTATATTATTTAAACTTTGAACTATTCCATAATATAATATTTTAATATTATGTATAGGTATAATAATATATATTTCACTATCGATATCATTTAGTTTTGTTTTAAAATATTAAATCTTTCAAAGAAAACAAACCTAGTGGCTAGTACTCGGTACATAGAAAAATATATACTTTTTAATATAAACCAAAATCTCTACTGCTCTACTTAAATACTTAATGTTTTGAAACAATACCAGCTAACCAAAAATTCTAATTGCCTAAAGGCACAAGTTTAAAGTTCTATGTACAAAATAATAAAAGAACTTTTATGTAATGGCCTTTTTAAGATATTATACATTTATAAACCATAATTGTCTACAAAAAATGTGTTTCACAAACTTTTAAAAATTATGATTATTATTGTTTTTTTTTTTCAAAATAAAATCCTGTTGGGGCTGATACTGGTTTAAACAATTCATTGCTTTAAAAAAAAAAAACGATGTGAGCGAAGTTAATTTTGAATACAAATAAATACAATATTGAAAGATATAAAATATTAATAATTACTCGCAGTTTAGTAATGCTTAATGCTAATGCTTTAAAATGGTTACTTTTGCTAGTTAACAAAAACGTATTCATCATGAGTCATGGCATATTTATTTTTGACTCGTTTTTAATTTTTTCCTATTAAATTTTAAATAGGTACCTACCTCCTATCTCGAATAATACTCATTGTATAACAGTTGAATTAATTCATTTATCCAGTCTACATTAAATTTATGATAAATATATGAAGTCATGGCCATCGGCATAAATAGGATGTCCTTGAAGTTTGGCGGACCGCTTTCCTATGCTATTGTTCAAATAATTTGACTCCAAGCGAGGCCGAATCATCTGTCCAAATCTCTAAATGTTTTACGTCAAATTAATCATCTGTGGGGCTACACGTAGTAGGTAGTTAAAAAGATTTAAAATATTAACAAGGAACACAATTTTAAAACATTCAGTTTTTTTGTTTTTACATTTATTTGATTTTGAAAATTATTACTAACTTGATGATTTCATATATCTGTTAATAATACGACTCAAAAATTAAGACTTTAATTTCACGTTTTGTGGTTATAATTTGTACAAGTAATAACACATTATACCATATTTGAAAATTAAATTTTTTTTCATTAAAACGCAATATACAGCTATAATCGATAGACAGCATGTTGGTGATTAAATATTATTACTTGTAAATATTATAATAACTAAACACTATTATCTATTAAAAAAAAAAAAAATCATGTAATTGAACATTAGATTGACGGTTTGGCAGAATTTAGGTCACACATAAATTATCTTAAGTTCGTTTCGCCGCTATCGTCATGGGATGTCACATCTAAATCGTCATTCGTTTCATAATAGTGTCCCACGTGCTTGTATATTCTAATATTATTATTATTATTATTATTATTATTATTATTATACCTATTTGAAATCAACCGAAAATACGATTTCAATGAAGGCGGTGGACACGTATTATTGTATGAGTAATTTTATTATCGTTACACCGCCGAACAACTTACGCACTTTACTAGTTATGGGAATTAATATTACAAACTCTATGTTTCCAAACATATATTATGTAATATATACGTACAAGTATATACATCGACATAAAATGCTGTACATAGGTAACGTAAAATATGTGACTATATTGTACCTACGTTAGCATTGAAGCCATGGTGTGTATATAAATATCGAATATCCATTATCCTGTATCGTAATGCGCCTATAGTGTTGTTTAAGGATTATGAAATAAATTATGCGACCGAGTGCTATAGTGGATGATAACTTCCTGGAATTAGGATCGGTCCGTAGAGTGAACAAAAATATTTCGGCCGGTTAACTAAAATTTGATTTAAACGTTTCTATTGGAGATTCGAAACTCGATATAATATACTTTCTCATATTTCATGAACACTACACATATAGTTATAACTTATGACTTGCTATGGTTCGTTCATATATGTATAAAAACAATTATAATAGTATGCGTATAACCTGCAATAGCTTACCTACATGCACAACATATAGGTAGATGACTTAAAATCTAGTTTCTGTAAAGACCCTTCAATTTTTGTTTCGACAACCCATAAAAATATGGATACCCAATCACTTATAAATTTTATTGTATTTACACCACATGGATTAATATAACATAGGTAATGCCAATATCACTAACGCGAAACAGTCGTGTTTTATTTGCGTTGATTATAATTGATAAAATCCATCGTAATCCCAGTTCGAAATATCATTCCATGGACTTATTAATTAAATAGGTACCTAATTATTAGTTAAGTCAGTTTAGGATTAAATATTGATGTATAATACCCAATTTCAAATGTTCCTCATCTGTATTATGCTCACATAAAATAAATAATTTATCATGTGAATGTCACTAACAACCTATAACATCCTTAACTCATTGATTTCTAATGGATCTGCAATATATTTTATTATTATTATTATTATTACTTGAACGACTACGTCATCCGTCATGCCATGTACATTTATTTTATTCTGATTGGTCATTGTGATCGGGGTATCATCCACTATAAGCACCATCGACCGATGAAATCCCGCTAAGTTGGGCCGAGCTCAACTTTTTGACTCGACACGACCGACGATGTGTACCTACGCCATGTAACTGTGAACCAGCATTTACTTTAATAGTTAGGTACCTAGGTTGGGTTTATGAATAAATTATACGTTGATATAAAATTTGAAAATAGCTTATTAAGAATTAGGATCAATTATAATAAAAATATAAAATACTAAATTAAGTCAATTATAAGATTATAAACTCATTTTCAAACTAACTACTATATTAGACCTCAATTATACTTTTATTTTAATTTTCAAAATGTTCTATAACTTTTATTCGTTTAAGTGGCTTTTCAGATTTCTAAACATATCTATGCCTGGATTGTCTTTTATCTTCGTTGTCTATCCGTTACCAGCACATAATTACGATTGTCGATATTATGATACCTTTACTTAATATTCATAGTTACTCAACATAAAAGTGCTTAATAGTGACAATTGTTTATAATAAAATATTTTATTACCACGAAAACTTTTTTAATTTTACATAATATGAAATTATAATTTATTGCACGTTGTATTAAAATTTAAAATACGTTCAGAAACTGAAAATTTAGCATGCTCGCAGAGTGAGCTTTTCTAAATTATTATTTTATTTTTATAAGAGGGTTACAATTACAAAATGTTGTAAATCCTATTACCTAATAAGCAAAACAATTTTTTTTGCTATAATTATTAAAGTTCCATTGATCATTGATCCAAAAACTTGCAATATCTTCTATACTATAGGGACGGCCAAACAGCCGATCGCTGGCGATTTCAAAGTCGATCGTGTTAGAATTTATTTTTAGGCTACGCACACGAAAATTAATTATGGTAGTATAGTAACTTAATGATAAAAAACTTTCGATCCTCAAAGGTGAAGTATATATTTTTAGTAGATCGCGGCTAAAAATAGTTTGGCCGTCCCTATTCTACACTGTGCGTACTGCGTTATGATACATATGTAAAAAGACTGTTCAGTAGGTATCAATCGTACCTATTTAATAAATCTGATCATAGTTAATGCCACAAAATAATACAGTGTTAATATTAAGTAATAATATCTGATCGTTGAAAGCAATACTAGCTATTACTAATTAATAGTCATGAGCTCATAAAATTCGTAGTGAAATTATATTTTGTCAGTCTGTAAGTTAAAAATAAAAGCAATAACAAATTTTTCATTGGAGAGGTAATTCTAGCGCAATCCTAAAAATAATTAAGCCATTATCAAACAATAATAATTAATAAGCTATTATTACTGCTAAAAGCTACTGTAATGGCTGAGATCGTGTTTCAAATTTTCGTATATACAATTAAAATGGTCGTTTACGACGTCATCTTATAATAATAGGTGATTAAAGCATAACACAATAATATAATCATAACAGCATTATAATAATAAACAAAAGCAAAATTAATACCATATAGTACGATTTAAATTTTGCTTTAATCATTGATTAAATTAAACAGTTTTTTTAACAAACTTACCAGTTAGCAATACATCAAACGTTTTTCGAGTCTGATTTCTTATGGAATTTTTATAATATTCCGAAAATATCGAATCGCAATTAATTCAAACTAAAACTGTAAAATTCAATTAATAATTAAAACAAAATTGAAAATAAATTAAAGAAATAAACCTATTTCTACCGTATTTATTTTCTTTTGCTTACCATTGCAAAAGCTCTCTGTATAACTTTATCACCGGCCGGTATACAATATGGACAAATCATTGTTTTCTTTTTAGTAATTATGATGATGGAAATAACCCACTGTCGTTATTCACTTCAAAAATTTAGAAACAACTCCCCATTCCCCAAAGAAAATTTTCTGGGATAAACGTCCCACACTGACCTCGGTGAACACGTACCACGACTATTGATAACGAGTGATCCACAACTTTACACAGGTTTTATTGATATTTTTCATGCCAATAAATTTTGTAACATGATATATTATGATTATTGTAATGATAAACCAAAATAAATTATAATAGTAAGAATAGTGTATATAGATTAATATGTACGTATTTTCTAATTAGCGCTGGGATTTTGATATAAAGGTATCTTTTTTTCTGGTGTTTTGAAATGTTGGTTCGTAAGTATAAAATGAGTTTTGGGTAATACTGATTTATTTTAATGTAATTTTTTTTTTGCATCTTCTTGATGCATTTTTTGACTAAATCAACCATAAATGCATTTGTAAGGCATTTTTTGACGATTCTAGTGAATTTTCTTAGTTTTTAAAACATTTTTTACGATTTATTCGTGAAATGAACGAAAATTGTTGCGATTAACAAGAACTTTCGACAAACTGCCGACGCTATGAATAATAAATTATATCACGACAAGTTATCGTCGATAGCAAATATTTTATCATAGATAGGCCTTTCCGTTAATGATTAAGAAAAAACAAAAGATCATTCAATTAAACAAGTAACAATGCGTACAATACTATTAAAAAAAAATAAATACACTTCAGTAGTATCATTTAAAATTTTTTTTCCAATTTTTAAGAATATAATTTAAATGCATTTTTTAAGTTTTTTAAGTCATTAAAATCCCAGCCCAAATTATAATAATAAATCTACGTCCACTGGTCGTCGATACTACACTATCCGCAATCGTTGCAGAGTTCGTGATGTGAACGCATTAAACAAAATTATTGTACCTACACACCAACACCTATATGAAAAAAAAATAATAATAATAACAATAAAAGTGTACGCAAACTTAGATAAAATTGCGGAACACGTTTTCGCTTTTAAGACCCACGTCGCGGCCGTAAAAATATTATACTCGAGCCGGTCGTAACCGCGGTCACGGTGTGCGTGCGGGACGCGAACGTGCTTACGTGCCGCGTTCACGCGCTCCGGTCCGTATCGATTTTTGCGGCTTGGACGCCTCCTCCTCGCGGCGGGGGTGGCCGCGGCACAGCTGACTGGTATGCGTGCCGCCACGAGATGACGCGCGTCGTCGTCGTCGTCGACGTCAGCTGCGAGTGCCGTCGTGCTGCTCTACACTCTGCTTGGCGTCCGACGCTGCGCCGCACCGCCACGAGTTGTCGTTTAGCGGCCGTGTAAACAATGACGGTTTCATCACCGTCGCCGCTGCAGGTGCAGCAGCAAGCCGTCGCCGTCACCGCGGTCACCGTCGTCGCGACCGCGACCGCGGCGTTCCGGCTGTCGCTGGTGATGTTGCTGCTGTTGGACGTCGGCACCGCGTCCGCGTCTATATGCAAGTCCGGGCTGTGCACCCGCGAACAGTATTGCTGCGGCGACGGCAAGTGTTGCGACAACGTGTACAGCCTCTGGTACTTGTGGTGAGTACAACGTTTTTTCACTTTCGCCGTGAATTTTATTTCATCAACTTAACTGTTATTATAGTCTTGCCCGTGCACTCTGTCACGCCTCGCACCAATACCTTTAATTTTAGGCAAAATGTGTCCGACAGGTTACGTGTCGTCATGAAAAAAAAAAACGGAAATCAAATTTGCTTAAGACCTTTATAAGTGTTGCGAAAAGCAAACACGGGGACAATTGACTGAGATTTTCTATTATTATTATTATTATTATTATTGTTATTGTTATTATTCTTCTCGTCTGCAGTGGAGGTGTAGCCGTTATGCTGTTTGTCGTCGGTTCGTTTTGTCCGATCATCAGACAGTGCTGTTGTTTCCGGACCCCGGTGATCGTCAAGTACGTCCCGGTGCCCACGTCGCCGACTAAATTCGTGAGTATAATACCTGATACGGAGGATAGTATGATGGGATCTGGAGGTATCGCGTGCAAGGTAAACAGTATATTGGTCAGTAAGTGGCGGAACTATAGAAGGTAGCTGAGATGGTTGCGGCATTTCCAGAATTTCGGGAAAATTAAATAGTAAAAAATTATATGTTGATATTTCATAATTATAGTCACAAGTTATGAGGAATAAAACAAACAAACATTTATAGTTCATAATTCATATAATAATTCATACATTATATTTATTTTTATAGTAATATATTTAATTTTCCTAACTAGTCGACACAGTATGTAAAAAATAGGTCCCCGAGAGCAAAATGTTATCAACATCACTAATTTTAGGTACGGGAATAATGGAATGACCAAGCAACACGCTTATTTACGTAGTGCAACCGATTTTGAATCAAGTATATTATCGTTTCTGCTAATATCATTTAAGAAATTAAATATAGTATTGTTTTGCCAAGTAAAATCATCCTTTTAGAACACCAGACTGTGACACAAATATCAAAAAGTGCCATTTTTATATCATATTGAATTTCTTGATAATTGCAGTTTCATTTTGGATATATTTTCAAAGATAGTGTCTCACTCTCTTGTTGCGTACTTTTTTTTTAGGTACATACCGAATTTATTTATTTAATATATGTACCTAAGTACCCACGTATCTTCTTATTCACCATGTACGCAAATGTAAAGGCTTTAAAAAAATGATACATCATCAATTAAACCTTTAAAATATTTATATTACTATAATTAGTCAGCTTTATAAATTGACTGTTTCAAATTTTATCATAAACACGAAAACAAACAACATGTTTATTTTTTTTACTTTGACTTTGTGTTTAATTTTTATGTCTGTATGTCTGCCAAAGATATATTAAACAAATATTACTAGCCAGCACTAATATACTAATATTTTTATTAAAAGAGGCCAATATGAACATAATATTTTTATAGGTACTTACAATAAATCGTCAATAATCAATACTAAGTATAGCCAGTATAGATTTTAATAATATAAACCGATATTAATATTATAAGAATAATATATACGTTTATTAATCAATACGTTCAGCACTTCTGAACGATACCTACTCGCTTATGTTTCCGTAATTAGGCGAATATATATACCTTGAGGAAAAACAGTTATTTGATACCAAGGATTTTGTCACTTTCGTGTATAATACTGTATTTATTTCCTTCTCGACTAATCCTGATTTTTGTGTGACGAACATTCGTCAAAATTTCAAAATGCACACCTACACCGTCGACTGATCAGGATGTGTGAAACAAAACGCACATTGTGCACGACCTGAACTGCTGAGTATATATTATAATATTTAGATGACTACTGCCAGTTGCCTTGCGTGATACCAGCCGAATAGCATCTGTATGCACAACAGCTTCCATTTGCCATTCAAATTTTATGTATTAATATGATTGAAACCCGTCGAAATTTATAATCTGTAAACTTTTTTTTTTATATATATCGTTCTCATTCAAGAAATATTCTGATCGTGAAAAATGCACCAGAGTGGACGTGACGCTACCCATGCCGCCTCAAGCCACCACGTTGGACGTCACCAACTGCATTTAACACACAGACACAACACTACTAATAACACAGTATCTACACGTCATATATTGTAATAAATATTAATAATACTATAGTTATTCACGATAATCGCCGCGATGTAGGTACATATAAGCAGCAGTCATGTGGATTAACATCGCCCCTCCTCCCTCCGCCACAACCGGCAGAAAGTCATGTCTAGGGCATTAAGGCGTGTACCGGGATTAAACGTTGACGACGTAATAATATATTATGTGCTTAACTATTAATAATACATTATTTACCTGGGTTACGCGTGATGTGTGAACACAATGGCGTAGAAGTTAGAATACGTCTGTTCTCGAAATCCTGCATGTACGAAGTCTCTGTCGTAAGATTTTCTATAACTACCTATCATAAAACATAGTTTAACCGACGACTGAAGCAGCGAGTCATTACTATCTACACACTTATCAATACACACGCAAACACCCTGTTTGTATAGACAGACATTTTAAGTATAAGTACACCCAAATCAGTCGATATCTCTGTGTGTAGATAGGTACATATGCAAATTATGCCATCGTCACGTCTTACAAGTGCAATTTCAAACGCCGTAGTTTATAATATTATGTTGTTTAACGACTGTCTAAACTTTGAATGTACTGAGTAGTACAATAAGATTTTACTGGTTGTCCTCTGCTATACCACCCGCCGCCTCGTGCTCTACTATAACACAATACGACCGCGCTTTAATTTAATTTAAATATTATATTTGGTAGATACTAAAAAGCGACTTCTGAAATTCTAATAGCACCTGTGCGTATGTCGTTAAAAAGTAAAAACGAATAGTCGATAATTGTATTTTAGAACTCGACACAAATTTAGAATAATAATATCTAATAATAATTCAAAAGCGGTCATAGAAAATAGCTTCAACGTGATAATAATATAACTGAAGGGTTGAGTGAATACAAAGTTTTCGTGTGACATTACCATAGATAGGTTTTTTTTCTAACTTTTCACATCTTTGTCAGTATGTCGCGTGGCGACACGCGTAGTGTAATGATATCGGCTTTATCTGCAACGCGTATCTATATCTCTAAAAATTATAATTCAAATGACTTAAAACTGTAACACGCATGTTAACACATTCACCTTCGGTTCTCTATGCCAAATGAGTACAATAACCCTGCTAACCAACATTTTACGTTTGTTTTCAATTCAATTACCGTAACTTTTTTTAATTAATACCAAACAAGGTAAATGGTTATACACGACCTACATTATAGTACGTGTGTGAATAAATGATGTCTCACGTGAACGAAATGTAGACCGCACTAATTTAATAATAATAATATATTAAATCTCCGTCCAATTGTGTATAATTTAAATACGTATATTGTTATTATTA
Organism: Melanaphis sacchari; assembly: GCF_002803265.2. Taxonomy (NCBI): domain Eukaryota; kingdom Metazoa; phylum Arthropoda; class Insecta; order Hemiptera; family Aphididae; genus Melanaphis; species Melanaphis sacchari. The sequence goes on along the minus strand of NW_020271107.1, from coordinate 2,895,478 downwards.
TTATTATTATTATTTTGTATAACTATAGTATCAGCTAGTCAATCGTGTAACTATACTAACACACTACACACACACGCAACGCCGAGTCTTATTAATTGTATTTCGTGTACGAGATGATTCCCCGAGTATACCTAGTCTCCCTAATTTTTTTTTCATTTAACAATGCGAATTTAATCAAATCTGAGTTTTTAAAGTCTTTAAGTATACCTACCTACTTAAGGTCCGGCTATATTTTCCATTTATTTTTTATTTTTGTCCAATTTTATGAGAGACCTGTAGTAATTTAAGATTATTTGTTTCAAATGAGAATCCAAAAATAGGAATTCTCTACTCTATCATCACATAAGTCTCCTTGAGTATAGATAAAAATTCCAAAAATCAAAAATTGAATAAATTTGTTGCTACAGAAAAATTGGGGCGATCGCTGAAAATGTTTCAATTGCCGTACAACATACGGGAGGTCTTAAAAATAAATATAATGCGCACGAATTGTCATTTTATACGAATCAAAAACCAACGACGAATGTCGAGTCGACCGAATTTTGTTAATGACTATTTAAGGCGCGGGTAATAACGTGAGCTATGATGACTGACGATCGGTCGTTTAAAAATAATTTTGTTCTGGTCATAAGACCGAATTTATCGTATTTCAGTTTGTTTTAACGAAAAGTTATTTGTTTTCCTTTTTAAAATACTTTTTACTCTTTTTCCGAGTACTATTAACCTCGAGCGTGTGCGTACCGCGGGGCGTTTGTGTTGAGTTAACTGCACTTTTGTAAAAAGTAACAAGACACCGGTAACAACCTGCTTTCTGTTCCAGTAGATAGGTACTCGTTATTACCGCGGTCAGTCGTTCGAGAATAAGCCGACCACTTTAGAATTGTAAAATGTAAATCCTGCGGGGTCTTGTCAATTAATTATCGTTTGGTACGGTACTCGCCATCGTGGTCATTAAAATAAGGATAATCATTTAACCTTTTGCCATGGACATCAACATGTTTTAATAATCGTTTGATGATGATTTTTGGTAACCGGAAACCGAAAAATATCCCCGTCACGCACGTCAAGTCTTGGCGTGACATATACGATTCGGCGTTTGGTGAATCATCTCGTATACGCCGCGATTATAACTGTTTAACGTATTTTTGTTTATTTGTGTTTGGCACAACGTGCCTAGTACTTCCTACTCAATCACTTGCCGAAAATGTAGTGTTCAAAAAAGTGGATAAAGGTCCTACTTATACTACGACCTGCCCATGAAATTATGACATTCGATATGAATACGACAGCAGACGGTATATCGATTGTTAACATAATATTATATTAAATATAGTAGTGGGTCAGTCACGAACATAATATATTAAATATAAGTATTGTAAATTATGTAATATTGCATAACAATGCCTGCTTACTCCAGTACTGCGATGCGTCCTGTTTGATTTTCTAATGCCTGTGTAGACATTTTCAAATGGATCGTTAGTATTGATGTGACTACGGTCAACACGCTGCAATGAAGAGGGGGGGGGGGTTATACACGACCCCTACAAAAAATTAATACGTACAGCGTGTAACACTAATCTGTTTATATAAAAAATTTACGTCAAGCCTTTAAAAAACTGAAAAAAAAAGTTTGAGGGGGCTAAACCGTTTCTGGTAATAGATCTGCAGTTGATTATATTCATTTATTTATTTGTACACCAGCATACTATAATATATATACAAACCTAAGTATTTGACTTATCTAAAAAGGCTTACAAGACGTGTGTTTACTTTAACAATTTGTCAATTTTCGGCGTATCTTGTAAAAATATTTAGTGTAATTAACAATTTAGTGTTAACATTTGTAACAATCAATTTTTTTTATCATAATACGGCTTTCTCTGGGAAAATAATACAAATATTTTTAACGAAATCAATAAATAATATACAATCATTTTAACATGGGTAGTAGCGGGATAGATTAGGGAGTATAATAGAGCTGGTCTTTTCGATATGACCGTATTAACTGAGCATTTAAATGCCATGATTATTTTTCTCAAATTCTTTGTGTCAAAATGCCTATATCGTTCAACCTCATACGTTTTAGTGTATGAGTTTGACATGTTAAGAATAATAATTAGTAGAAAATTACCTAATTATCATTTAAGGGTTATGTTAAATTACATAAATAAGTATAAGAAAAGTATCAGTATTAAAAGTTATAACATTATATGGCTGAATTACCTAATTTGTGAAAGATATATTTTTTAATGTAATTGTAAGACTTAATTAATGGTTTATATAAATCATATAATATAATAACTGTTACCTATGTATACTAGTTTAAGAGTACGAATAAACATTTTATTTGCTAAAAATAAAATGTTGTTGACTATTATGTAAATTCTGTTTGTGTCAGTATTTAATAAAATATTATAACTTATGTTAATATATATAATTTATTGTTGTGTTTTCTCTCATTCATATTATAATTTATAAAGTATTACACGATTGGTACAATTAATTTAATGAAAAATATAAAATCTGTTCATTAAGATAATTTTACTAGAATCATTTATTGCAAGGATGTACTTGGATAGTGGGTACTTGATTTCTTTAAAATTTACATTAAAATATTATTCTTCTCCAATTCTGAAATAATCGTTATTTTAAGATTATAATGATTATATTTATATAGCGAATATACAATAATTTTTTTTTTTTTTAATTTTAAATTGAGACTCTTACAATAATAATTCTATCTTTACCAATAAATAACATCCTTATATTTTAAAAAATATTAATTAAAAACCAAAAAAAAGCACATGTTGCAAAGTCTACAATTTATAATTATAAATATAAATACTGCATGATGAATGCAATTTAAAAAGATATTTAAATCTTTAAAAATTTTTTAAAGATTAACTCAAAAAAAATTGATAATAAAGAGAGAAGATATTATTTAGTATTATTCTGTTTAATAAAATAGAATATAGCAGGCACATACACAAAAAAATATTTTGGGGGGGTTTGGTTGTAAATTTTTATTCTTATATAATCTAACTTAACGTGTAGCCTAACAAGAAGTGTTTGGTCCGATTGACGATTGTAGATAGTGATCAAGTACTAAACGAGAAATGTAATTCATATATTACGATAAAACTTTCCTGAAATTTGGGGTTAAACCCCTAGACCCCCCTTGTATACGCGCCTGAAATATAGATACTAGATAATCAGCTAGAAAATAAGTGTCTGTAAATCAAAGAAACCATCTCTAAAGTCATGAGAGTACATGCAGGACTGTAGTAAAACTTCTTAATTTTTCACATTACAACAGAGAGCGCCTAATTTATTCATTGTATTAAATTTAATACAATGATATTAAAATATTATTTTATTTTTTATTTTTTTATGTAATATTATATAAATGTGTATCTAAATAATTAAAAATTAAAATGATATTAAATATATTTTTTAATAATACATAAATATTAGACAGTTTAATTACAATAGGGATAAAGTAATATTTATAATTATAAGGAACACAATATGAGGATCTTATAGCCAATATTGTATTAGTTCAATTAATTTGCTTTATTCCTAAACAAGAAGCGGATAGTTGTTGATACTCCAAATAAGTTCATAGCCTAAAACAAAATTAAAACATTAAAATATCTTTTTATTTCATGTGATATAGAATGTAAAAATTAATTAACCATAGTTTAAAAATTTTAAGAACTTAAAATGGTAATTGGTGTGTGAACTGAATAGTATAAGAAAATAAATAGGTTTACATTTTGAATACCTAGCTTATATATATATATATATATATATATATTGCAGACTGATTCTTGAAAATGGCTTTATAACAGAAATATATTAATGCCACCATAAAAATACATTCAGGAAAATTATAAAATATTTTTAGTTTTCTATGAACATACATTACGTACATAAGAAAAAATATAATGTTCCATGCATTAAAATTGTAATTTATATGAAAGCTGCTACAAGTCTAAAATGTTTAACTTGCAGCATCAGCATACCAAACTTATGAAAATTCTATAGTTAAACCGCCTATATTCAAAAATTATTAGCCCCCTTCCCCAAAAACAATAGTTGAAAATTTATTGTAAAATATTTTTTAATAAATAATAACCAGCTAACCCTATTATTTTTCAATTGAATCATTAAATACAAAAGAAACGAATTTTCAATTTTAAGCTTTTTTTATTTTTTATTTTTGAAATTTTAAATAAGTATTCAATGAAAAAATGGGTTTGCCAAAAATAATTAGAATATGTATTAAAAATTCTAACAGATATGCGAAATATGTAAAATATTAGTTGAACAAGACAAAATGATAAAATGTTACTGTAAATCTTGAAATAAATTACTATATCACCCAGAATTAAATATAACTAAGCAAGATTATTACGCATTCACATTAAACTCAAAAGCCCTAGTAACAATATTATATTTTTAAATATAGTTAAAAATTAATAGCTCAGTTAACTGATATCCAAAAATTATAGCAGTTGAGACAGCACATTAATCAATTAATAGTCATGTCAAAATTTCTAGTATATAATTAACACTTCTATGCACAATACTATACTATTATTCAAAAAATAAAAGTTCTCAACTTATATTAGCCCATATATTCTTAAAAAAAAATAATGATTTTTTACTAATAAATAATTTAATTTAACAAGACTTTTTGGACACTGGCGTTTTTTTTTTTTTTCATCAGAACTGAAAAATATTACAGTATTATACTTACTTCTAAAACATCTTTGTTGAAAGGTGACGAATGATGTTCCCATTTCATCAGTTCATTAACACGTAGTGGTGCTTCAGATTTTTTGTCATAACATTCAAACGTACTACTATCACTAAGAACTATACCTTTTCCACCACAATTACATTCCAATAAATCATGTGTTGAGCATAAAGCATCTTTTTTGAAATTAAATAAATCCTAATAAATAATATGTTAATATTTTAAATTCAGTAAAATTCTGAAAAATCCAATCATACTTTAAGTTGATCAAATGATAGTTTTGTATTATTTTGATTATCAGGATTTGTGATGGCTTCACTCAAACCAGTTTTACTAATTTGTCTTTGGAATATCTTTTCTTCAATAGTACCACTTGTTAGTAGCCTATAGATGTGAACATTTTTTTTTTGACCGTCTCTCCAAATTCTAGCCATAGCTTGTTGGTCAGAAGCTGGATTCCAATCAGAGTCATACAAAATCAAATTAGATGCACCAACAAGATTCAGACCAACACCACCTGCTTTAGCACTCAATAAGAGAACACCTAAAAATAAATTCATCATACTTAATATAAAATTAATTTACAACAAATGTCTGTTTATAAAAATTATTAAGTACTATAATTGGAATTTGAATCATTAAATTTTTTAACTATATCAGTCCGTTGAGCAGTAGCAGTAGATCCATCAAGTCTCAAATATTTGTAATGTTTCATATCGCATAACTTCACAAATATATCTAAAGTTTGAGTATAATATGATATCAAAACTATTTTTTCAGAACCATTTTTATGTAACTCTTTTAATAAGTTGTCAACAACTATAAGCTTTCCTGAACTTTCTATTAATGAATGTTTTATAACAATAGTGCGATTTAAATGTTGACTTAGTGTCTCCTAAAAAAAATTAATTATATACCTATTGTTTATAACTTCAAATTTATTTTTTACACATAAACAATAATTCTTCATACTTCAGAGGTATCGTTGTTATAATGGTTGTTCAGTAATAATTCTGGATGGTTGCAAACTTTCTTTAACATAGTAATGACACTGAAGTGTGAAATAGTACTAAGGCCAAATTCTTGAACACGATTTTCCCAGTATGAAACAGTTTCTTCATATAAACGGCACTAAGATATTATTTACATTAAACAAACAATTTATTCAAATATCAATGATGATTACCTGAATAGGAGCCATTGCACAGAATACTACAGATTCATATTTAGAAGGCAGATATTTGTTATTAACATCTTGAGTCCTTCTTAAAATAAATTTTTCAGTTACTTCATTAAGATCTGAAGCTTTTTGCTTTCCAAGAGAAATTAATTGTGGATGGCATTCTGGTTGTTGAGATTCAACAATTTTATCCTCAAACTCGCGTTTAAACATTGAATAAGTTCCCAATATTCCAGGATTAACAAAGTCTATTAGTGCATAAAATTCAGCAAGCTCATTTTGTATCGGTGTACCAGTCAATAAAACTCTTCTTTTACATTCTATCTTTCTTAATGCTAATGATGTATTAGTACTATTATTTTTTAATCGATGGCCCTCATCACATACCATTAAATCAAAATGTATTTTTTCGATTTCTTCAATGTAACGCACTAACATTTCATATGAAGTTATCATTACTGGATAGCTTCGAGCAGGTAATCTAGCAAACTCTGAAGGTTTTTTTTTCTAAAAGTTTTAAAAAAAAAAAACACATATTTTATATCAAATGTATAACCAATTAGGTATATAAATGCATGAACATAACTTACTTGATCCACAGAAAACAGCCTTAGTCTATCCCTTCCTAACCATCTTATAAATTCATTTTCCCAATTTCCAACGAGACTACTAGGAGCAACTATCAGTACTCTTTTAGCCAATGGTATACCTCCATATGGTCCTCGCTTCAGTAACATCCTACATTAAAATATGTCAAGCAAATCAAATTGCGACCAATGAAATAGATATAATATACATACCAAACCAAACAAATAGTTTGTAATGTTTTGCCAAGGCCCATTTCATCAGCTAATATAGCACCAAAATATTCTTGAGCTTTAAATCCAGAAACACATTCATACAAAAAAATAATGCCAGTTTTTTGATGAGGTCTTAAATGTTTTGCCAAAAAGGGTTCAAGCACAACTGGAGTGATTTCTTCTTTTTTTTTGTTGAAGAAAGACTTTATATTTAATGAATAAACAACACAATAAACATTCAATTATAATTTTATTTTGACTTATTTACTTGATGATCAATATTGGGATTAGGCATGATTAGTGCATCAGGAGAACTAATATCAACCGATATTTTTGGTCGTTTACGTAGAGGTCCTGTGCATGAAATAACAGTTGATTTTTCAATCGCTGGAGTATCAAATTCAGTAACTAAATCTAATACTTGGACTTGCTTACTACCAACAACAATTATTGAACCATCTTCCAAATCTAAGGATTTTAAATCACTAGTAGTACCTAACTTATGATCATTTAAATCCTAAAATTATAATTATAATAAATAAAAAAATTATAAATATTTAGTATTAATTATTACATAAAGTTCTGCGAATTTATCAGACACAATTAAGTACCCATCACCTTCCCATGTTTTGTGCTTCTTTTTTGTTTGTTTGCCCCATGTAACATTATATCTAAAACCAAAATTTGAATTAACATAACATCAATATAATATTTCAATATTTGATTATAAGTAATGATAACTTTTTATTTCCTGAGGTATTCGGTGATTGAACAACATTCTCCTTAACTCCATGTTGGTCTTTAATTTCAGATACATGTATACTAGGTTTGATTATTCTTTTATGTTGTACAGACTTTAAAATGCTTTTAGTTATATTTTGAGGAGATTGTAGAGGTGTAACACAATTATTGATGGTTTGGCTATCAGGTTGAACTACACCAGACACATTTTTAATTGTAGTACTATCGCATGTATTAATTAGTTCAAGAATTTCAGTTGGTGATCTGATTACTTTCACTCCTTTTTCTAAAATGTGAATAGGTTAAGATTATAAAAATAATAAATGTGAATACTAAAACACAAAAAAATATGTTTTAAACATAAATTTAATTTTTATACTTATTATAGGTACACAAATCAATATATTTTTGTTATAATAATAAAAGTAATAGATCGATTTCAAATTTAGGTACTTACTTAGATACTTTGCTTTAAAATAAAAATAATAAAGTATAAACTAGATAATAGAATAGATTAATATCTAGTACTTATTAGTACCTAAATACCTATTATTTTGTTTTATTAATTAGTTTTAAAACTAAAACAGCAACAAAAGAACCTAATTTAAATTCAATTAAACAAAGTACCTAGAATCTAGATATTATAAACGATGGCAGATAGAAAAACATTAAGGTTCTCTTTAATATATTTTAAAATGATTATTGATGAATAATTTACAGAAAAAGTTTTCAAAACTTCAAATGAAAGGAAAGTATTAAAAAAGTGTATTGATAGAACCTGAAATTAGTTAAAATTTATATCAAACTTATGTATTAACAGTAGTTTGATACTATTAAAATTAAAACATCTTAAGGTATAATAATAATAATAAAATAAAATACCAAAACTAAGACTTACCAATATCCTCTTTAGGAACAAGTGGAAACTGTTGAGACGGTGCACGACTTTTTCTCATGATAATTTAAATACAGTATTTGTATTAAAACACTATCCAACAGTGTAGTTAAGATTTTCAAAAAGAATAGTTTTCAATGTTCGAATTAAATAATTATAACGTATACGTTAATGATTTATAATTCAAAATTACTCGTCTAGTAATAACTAATAACATCTAGTAATTCAGTACTAGTGTAGTAGTGTATTAGACACTCCAGTGCCCAGTCTTTGCCGTCTTTGGTAGCCGACAGCCGTTATTAATTATAGACTTTCAGACTTTCAAAAACCATGGCGTTATCAACGTAGAGAATAGTAGATTGTACATAAGCATATGAAATTTATCATATATATAATATATATACATGTCCATGTTATCAGTTATCACTTATTCGACTTGTTTGAGCATATTATACTTATTATCACAATTATTTAAAAATTAACCCAAGTCCCAAAATTACAAAAACATCATTTGCTGCCACCTGCTTTTAAAATATTTAATAGATTCTTGTTATATTATAATTAATATAGTAATGTTATATTGTTATAATTTATAAATAAATCTCAGCATAATAATACGATATAAAATAAGACGTTATTTAATTTTAAACTATGCTATATTGAATTATCTAGAAGTGTTTTAATTTTTTATTAATAATTTTCGTTTATTTTATCTTGGTAAACATAGGATTTGGTAATTAATAACAGGCACATTTACAAAAAAATAGTTAACATTGTATTTTAAGTTACACGATTGTGAATTATTTTATTATCAGAAAAATGTAAAAATATTTTAAATAAACAAATATCTACCAATAGAAGAAAGTTACTTCCAATTATGCGTGTGTGTCAATATTATTTTATTGATCAGCAGTTGACCGTAATGTAGATTTTATATTTAATATATAGGTGTCATGTAACATACTTATAAACTATAGTATTGTTACAGTATGATATATTATATACGAAATAGCTATATCTAAAAAAATGATTTGATATAAACTATGTTTAATCAAATATAATAACCAAAAATTATTCGTATAACTGTCTATGAAGTTTAGTCGAATAATTTTTTATTCGAATACCATAGTTGAAAATCATTCGAATAATTATCTAGATAAAATTTTTTCAACACTGTTACAGGGGGGGGGGGGCCTGATGCTTCGTTCAGTTGTGTGCTCACTATCCAGCCAGTGTGGTTAGATTTCAAAGAATAGTTTTCAATGTTCGAATTAAATAATTACATTAACGTATACGTTAATGATTTATTCAAAATTACTCGTCTAGTAATAACCGTAACATCTAGTAATTCAGTACTAGTGTAGTAGTGTATTAGACCTCCAGTGCCAGTCTTTGCCGATCCCTTGACCGACAGCCGTTATTATCATGCAGACTTTCAGACTTCAAAACCATACACGTTATCAACGTGAGAGATAGATGTAGATTGCATAGCATAGAAATTTATCTTATATATAATATATATACATGTCCATGTTATCAGTTATCTACTTGTATTCGACTTGTTTGGGCATATTATATTTATTACCTTATTTAAAATTAACTCAAGTCCAAAATTACAAAAACATCATTTGCTGCACCTGCTTTTAAAATATTTAATAAGATTCTTGTTATCATTATAATTAATCAAGTAATGTTATATTTTATAATTTATAAATAATCTCAGCATAATAATACGTATAAATAAGACGTTATTAATTTAAACTATGCTTATATTGAATTATCTAGAAATGTTTAATTTTTATTAATTTTTCGTTTATTTATCATTTGGTAAACATAAGGTTTGATTAAATTAATAACAGGCAATTACAAAAATAGTTAACATTAGCATATTTAAGTTACACGATTGTGAATTGATCATTATCAGAAAATGTAAAAATATTTAAATAAACAATCTACCAAGAAGAGTTCTATTATGCGTGTGTAATATTATTATGTATTGATCAGCAGTTGACCAGTAGATTGGTATATTATATAGGTGTCATGTAACATCTTATAAACTATAGTATTATTGTTACAGTATGATATATATATACGAAATAGCTATATCT
>NW_020271107.1:2800264-2884967 GCF_002803265.2 Melanaphis sacchari | reverse complement strand
ATGAGCAGTTGATAACTTTTTGCTTTTCGTTTTATAGTTTGGTGGTTTAAAATAAATTTAGTTTGAAGTGTAAGGGACAAGTGTCCTAAAAAAAATGATTTGATATAAACTATGTTTAATCAAATATAATAACCAAAAATTATTCGTATAACTGTCTATGAAGTTTAGTCGAATAATTTTTTATTCGAATACCATAGTTGAAAATCATTCGAATAATTATCTAGATAAAATTTTTTCAACACTGTTACAGGGGGGGGGGGGCAGATGAGCAGTTGATAACCTTTTTTTTTGCTTTTTCGATTTTATAGTTTGGTGGTTTAAGAAATAGAATTTAGTTTGAAGTGTAAGGGGACAAGTGTCCCCTGCCCCATCCTAGCTACACCCATTACTAGCTGTATTACCCATCCAAATTCTTTCCGGTTAAAATGAATCTATCTTTCGTTTACCGTTTTTTTTCGAGTACCTCTATAATAAAATATAGATTATAAAGCAACACCTTGTACATGTCACTATGTCAGTCGAGTTTTGATATTCACATAACATTCCTTCCCCGTCCAAATCAAAATGACATGAAGCAGACAGAAGTATGCAAGTGAGAAAGCTACAGCATCCTAGAAAATTGAGATTTTTAAACATTTCTTTTCATAAATTTCTTTTTACGACCATATCCATGAATATACAAGTTCACAATTTTAAAATTCTTACAATAATTCTTCTCCCCATAAAAGCAGGTTAAATGAAGAATACACTGAAACAGCTAGCAATAGGTCTCTCTAACTCAATCCAATTTTTAAAATTAACTTTTAATTTTGCAAATTTAAATTAAAGAAAAATTAGAAATCATTTCTGGATCGTTAAACAGAACTAGTTCACCCTAATTACATTTGGTTGTAAATATACTTATTTTTACTTCAATATGATAAATTAATTATACACATACGTAATACATGAAAATGAAATAAAATAATTGTATGTATATATACATTATAGTATAATACGTACATTAAATATAGGTAACAAAAATCATTTATCCGTAGTTAATGTAACTTACCTACATGGGCATATGTTATTATCACTAAATATATTTGAAATGTTTCCCGTTGATTTGGATAGAGTTAGCGATTTTAAGTTGCCAAAACAAAGCCTTAATATTCTCAAATTTTGTGTTACGTAATATGAAATTAATTTCAATAAACCAAGTTTTTTATTTTTTAGCAGTAGAAATTTTTAAGAGTTAGCATGAGGTAGTTACAACTTACAAGTATGAAAATACATTTATTTAAGTGCTATAGTATAAGTAATTACTGGACAATGATATTTTTAGTAGTGGATCTATTGTATCGAAATAATATATGGTGATACTATTAATCAGTGGTATGATTTTAATACTAAGTTAATTACCTATAAGGCTTTTAGAATGGCTAATTAATGTTTTCTATAGGTAGTTAAAATAAAACTATTGAGATAATGAGATTGTCTTTTAAAATCAAAAACTATGTAAAATATAAGACTTTATAAGAACCATAAGTACCTACGAAAAACATATCATAAAATACATTCAATCAATTATTAAATCACTATTTTGTACAAAAATAATGTATCTAGATTAAATTATTTAAAAATATTGTGTTATATCTACTGCGAGTACTAACATATCTAATTTATGATTTTTTTTTTTTTAAATTTATGATTTTAATACAGATAATTGTCAATTAATAACTAAATAGGTACCCACCTAAAATATATACCATACAGATGTTTTACATATTTTACTGATTTATGTATTAATTTTATTTATTTAGATGTTATTGAAATCGAGCCCATAACGTTCACAGTTAATTTCTATTACTTTCAATACAGAATTCGAGAAATAAGTCAAACATTTTTTTTTTTTTTGTTACTATAATTAACTCACTCATTATTATATCATAAAAATATATAACGAATGTAAGGATAATATTTTTTTATAAACGTAGGCAATTTTAACGCACTTCGTAGTACGTACTATTCACTATCCTAATTGAATTAAGAATATATCTATTAATATGAGCAGCTCATATTCAGCAAACGATACAGTGTTACAACTAAGTGTGGGAAAATTGAACAGTGATCAGAAAAAATATCCCAATTATAAATCAAAAATTCTACGATGGGTAAGCATTGAATATTATTTATATTTCCGAAATTAAATTTTAGATACTTAATCAATTATAAACAAAACAGTATAACACACATATACATATATAAATCATTAATTATCAAATACCATTATACGTATTATATTAAATAATAAATTTTATTTTATTTTTTATTATTATTACGGAGTATTGATGATATTACTACGTATAATAAACTTAATTTACCTGTAATAATGTCTTATTTACATCATTAATCCAGTCAAACAAAATATTTTATTTACATGAAATATGAAATAAGTAAATTTATTGATTTACGCCGAAATTTGGTAAAATCGACAATATCGACAGAGTAAGATCAATTTTTAACAATATTCAGTGATAAATCTAAAGTTATTTAACAGAGGGAAAAGATTATAATATATAAGTGATATACTAATAAATATTAATACTATTTTATTTAATGAAGACATGATAGTATGTCCGTGTTCATGTAAATTGGCAAAGACATTGATTTTTTGGTCTCACACGAATGGACACTGAAAAAAAAAATCAAATCGTAATATAATATTTATATAATATATATATGATCGTATTAAAATGTGCGTAATTTCTGATTATTATTTATATTATTTATAAAGACAAAGCAAAAATTTGTGAATTACGCCTTCCATTTACCTTTAAAAACGAATTTTTACGCGATTCACAGTGTCTTCCAAAGTTTGACCGTGATAAAAAGTTGTGGCTATGTCTAAGTAATAAGTATGTGTAAGAATTAATTCAAATTGAATTGATCAACCAATTTTAATTCCTAAATTAATCATAAAAAATTATAAACTCAAGTAGATAAAAACATGTCATTACCCAAATTTATCACAAAAAACTTTAAAATAAATGTATAAATGTATTACTAAAACTTACTTATATGTTACATTGTTCAGTAATTATTCATCAGTTATTATTATTTATTTTAGACAAACGACTATATTCAAAAATACAATTATTGATTAATACAAAATTAAAATAACTACAGTTATTAATAATTAATGTGCATGACAACACAGTTAATTTATGTGAATTCAATTGAACGCTGACTAATATTTGATGTCTTTGACAAACTATCAATAAGCTATTAATAATACTTGCTTGTTGTTTTTTTTAAGTTCAGAAGATTAAAGAACTCATCAATTAAAAAGAAAATCGTTTGTTTCATAATCATTGTGATTTGTTGTTTATTTTTTTACCTAAAAAATGATAATCCAGAGCAATCATACAAGGCCAACAAAGACTTTAAAAACTCATTAGATGGCAACGGTTATAAACAACAAAACGAAAAAGACCGTACAATTTTTGCTGATTTGTCAAAAAATATAAAGAAAAATAAAATGTAATCAAAATTCAAGTCTTCTTAAACTAATTAGATTGGCTTGTTCGACGTATTTTATTTTAATATAAATTATAAATGTCATACAATATGTTTAATTAAAAATATACTAGTAATTGGATAAGGTTTTATTTATTTATTTTTACAACCAATATACAATTTATGATAATTGGAACTTGGAAGTAAGTATGTGAGATAAAAAGAAGATACATAGTTATATTTGCAAAAAAAAAAAACAAGGAAAATACATATAATACTTAGAATATTGAGTTGAGAACTTAAAAATCACTCATTAATGACATGTACAAAGTATAATTGAATATGATTAAAATTTTTTTTTTTGTCTTTTATCGATTTATGTTTTGTAATTTTCTACAGTTATTATCTTTTATATTATCATAATATTAATGTATCTACATATTATATTTTAGATATTCAATAATAAATCTATATAACTTAAATAACTTAAGATTCAAGAGTAAAATTTCACCAATAATAATAAATAATAATAATATTCAATTATTTAATTTAGCATTACATAGCTTTTTATCTATGTAATCATGTCATAAATAAATGGTTAACATTAAAATATAAAACAGTGTAAATAAAAACAAGACATATTGATTTATAAAGATTTTTTATTTTTACCATTTCCTTCATAATAAATATAAAATAATATGTAAAGTTTAAGTATAATTTATTTACAAAAATTGTAGGAACAATTGGTAATATAATCTGAGGTAGATGATAATTATTGAAGTCAATACTAGTAAATAATAATAAGTAACCAAAATTGAATTTAGAAAAAAAAAAGTGCAGAATATTTATATTAGCTAGCTAGTAGGCGTTTTCTCTTAGTATTTGATTGAATACAATAAAAAAATAAAATAATACATACACAATGGATACACATTATATAACTATTACTTATTAGTTTAAAATTTAAATAGTCAAAATGGATATAAACTATTTATCATGACAGGTATAACAAATACAGTTTTTTTTAGAACTTTATTATAAATTGTATTATTGATGCAATTTTCATTCTGCAACTTAATCACTCCACTTCACAAAAACAATTAATTTTAATAAAAATATAAAAAATTAAATAAATATTTTATATTAGACTGATACTTCATAATATAGATCATTTAAAAGGGAATACCAAATGGCTAACCAATAATAATATTAAAGTACTCACACACATGGCATACATTTATTATACTTCAATATTTATTTAGATTACTATAGATTTATACTCAAATTATTTAACTACTAATCTTACATGAATAAAATTAATATACCTAAATATTTTAATAACAATTAGTTGTTATCAGAAGTTTCAAAATTTGTGTTTAATTTGACAACTAATATTTGGTTTATAATAGAAATTAAAATTGTTCATGATAATTTCCAGGGACAGAACTCTTTCAGCACCTAGCGTAAGAATTATTTTAGCACCTCTCCCTCTGTTCAAATTCTAATTTTGACCTTTCACACATATTTCTGATTTAGGCGCTTTGGGGGCTGTAATACACATCGACCTTTTCTAAAGCCGGTCCTGACAACAGTACAGCCATATGAGTGTTTAATCAATGTTCCAAAAGTGTACTTTGATAATTTTAACAAATAAAGTTGTATATACTATATACCACTTAAATAAATTTATAAATTTAATTAATTAAAAATGTATAAGAATACCAACTCCACTGATTATAATTAATCATTTCATCACATTACCATCTGTCCCACTGTATACAAATATTATTTGAATCTGTTGATATCAATAGTTGTCATATAATGTTTAAGTTATTTATTTTAAAATTTACTGATAAATTTAAAAAAAATCAAAATTTTACACCATAGTCTTATATATTTTAATATACTCACACAAAACAGTAAATTTGTAATAATACTAATATTAAAGAATACAAATAAAAGAAGAGATTCTTGAATTTATACCACTTACTTATAAAATAAAAAATTAAAATGATAAACTCTAAAAAAAAAATATACAGAATAAAAAAGTATATAAGGTTAAACATACAAAAAACCTTTATATTATGTACACAATTTTAAGGTTAGCTTTATTTGGACACTCAACTATCACAATTCAGTCCAAATTGTTTACAAAATTGATTTATAATACTATTAACATATTTTCAACCTTCAATGTACACACAGTACTCACATAAATATTAAAATATTGTCTGGATAAAAATATGTTTTATATTGTCATACATTATTAAGTTAAAGCATAATAAATAAAAACAGAACACAGAATACATATTAACAGAACAAACAGAGGCATGTACTATAGGTTATACATTTTGGTGATAATATACTTTAATATGTAAGTTCCACAAGTGGAAGCAAAATAAAACTGATATGTGTATCACACTATAACTCTTTATATACATGGTGGACAGTATTTTCTACTCGGACAAATAAGAAGATATGATAACTTATAATAAAATACAAAAAAAAAAAAAAAAAATTAAAAAAATGGCACAATTGTTAATTTATGATATATTATACTTCTAAAGGTGAGAAGTTTCTACATGATGATAATTAATAACCAAAAGCAATTATGCAAATAATATAAAATTATTAATTATTGTTGTTCAATATAATTATGGGTTTTCCAATGGAAAATAACAAAAAAAATTATTCCTCAGGATGAAACTTAAACACAATAATATTATAAGTAGTTAAAGTAATTTAAAAATTACAATTTTCATTTTAAAATAATAGAACCATTTTATAACACAAATTAATCAATTAGGTTCTTTAAAAATCACAGATTTAATAGAACTTTAAGATATGATTATGAAGTGTAATTTGTTGTATTTTTAATTTAATGATAGCATTGTAATATAAAATTATAATGTAAGACTATAGTTACTCAATTATAACTAAAAATAATAAACTTAAAGGGGATGGAATAGCTTCATTACATTATTGAACATTCGCAGCATTGCATGGCAAAGTATAAACACTCCATGCCACAACTAGTTTTGTCAATATCGTCATCAACTGGGTGTTCCTTAACAATACCGTTGGAAGGTTTGTCTCCAGCTCCACCAGATTTTCCATCACCATTACTCATATTGACAGGTCCATCTGCATCGTCCTTGGCTATCATTGGCTGATGAAACTCGGCAAGTTCAATTACTGATTCCTCACTGTCACGTTTTGCAGAATCTGCACTATTCAGACTATCAACCGAAGAATTGTCACCACCATTGGTCATCAATGTATGATTTGTAACGCTAATGTTGGCCTTACGGAACTGAAAAAAAAAAATGTTTACAAAAAAGAACAACAATATTTTACCTTTCCAGTCATTAAATTGACTGTATTAGATTCTAAACATTCTAAAATTTTAAAATCTCTGATCTCTGATTTTTAAAAATAATTACCGTAGGATAATTAGGTTTATTTTTATAATTTTAATGATGTCTCTCATAAATAAGGATGATAAGTAAAATAATAACAAAAAAAAAAAAAATTATCACACTGACCAGTTCGTTGTTTGTGGGACCGTCACTGGTGGTCGGAGCTTCTGTGATCACCTCGACGGGACCGTCGGTGTTTGCCTGAGTGCCTCGGTCCATGGTCTGCGGCCGGTTGTTAACGTTTTCCAGGAGCAAACGACCGGGCCGTGGATTCTGCCGGGAATGGAGCACAGACGCTATGAACGGGTCCGATGGTGGCTGAACGTTATGATGGAGTGTTGCTGCAGCAACGGCTGCGGCAGAGATGGCTGTAGTGGCTTTAGTGGTGAACGACGACGGCGACGAAGACGACGATGACGACGACCTTTTCTCCGACTCGATCAACCTGCAGACACGCAAAACGATTTTAGAACGAGAAAAATTTCAACAAAAAGACTAATCAGCCGCGCCAAAATCGTACTTAAACGTAATAACATTATTATTTTTATTGCTGTTGTGTTTTTCGTAGTGATCTTTCCACAGAAAATAGATCAACAGGTGCAAACATACGAGTTGAAAATCGTACAGAAAAGGTACGTTGTTCATGGTAATAACTAATATTATTAGTTAATACGATAAATTACGTTAAATTTACAACACACAACGATCTAATAAAATTATATTTGGAGTCCGTATAACTACCACAACTGGTTTACATAAGAAATACTTTACGACTGTGCGATAAATATTAATAAACTACCAGGCACTAAATCATATTTTAAAATGCACCGTGTAATAATAATAATAATAATAATAATAATGCAAGACGATGGGTTTGTGCGTGGTTTTCGTTTTCCCCTCCGATAACTCTGCGATATCTATAACAGTGTAAAGTATTATATTTTATTATTATTATACGACCGAGAAGGAACCGACTACCCAAGTACCGCCACCGAATCGTATGCCAAACGATCTCGGGTTACATAGATTGTGCATTACACTGGTTGGGTGTTGTTCGTCAATAAGAAACATTCACATGCAAAACTAAATGAAACAGTTTGTCGATTAAGCAAATTATTATTACACGTGGAAATCCGAGAGTCGACAGACGATTCCACAATTTACGGAATATATTACAATGACCGATATTATAGTGATTATTGATTACAATAACATTACACAATCTTTATTATTATTGATGGTTGGGCATATTAATATAATGACTAAATGTTGTTTCATTTTTAATCTACTGCTGGCTCTTGTGCTGTAAAACAATAAAAATAATTCATATTATAGCCATTAGGGTTGAAGTTTATAACATTGTGTATGTATATCCGCGTGTAAACGTTTATTTTTAAATTTCAGAAATCTTATCGGTCGACCTCTGGCAACTATTGCACACCTGTTGCACTGTGCTTATATTATACATATAGTCCAACACGTTAACGTTGAACATTGTCTAAACTGTGGAAAAAGGTCACTAATCAGTGCTCAATGCCTCAATGTACGCACAGAACTATATTTTACCGAGGATGTCTTGACTTTAAGGAGATAATCCTTCCCCTCTCAATTATATTTTTTGTTTAGATTTTTTTCTCGTTTCAGGTTCTACATAGGTAAATTGATATAAATGTGAATACCTAGTATGACTAACTACATTTACGGACTTATGATAATTGATAATAAAAAGTAAAGTACAAGTAATTCACATCATACGCTTATTTCATTAATAAATTGCATAAAAACAAACGTACAAACGTACACCTACGCGTTGTAAAATGTCAGTATTTTTTTACGATTGTTATTGTGTCATTTATACATTGTATCATGTTAATCTTATTTTAATTGTATATTTATCTAAATAAATTTATAAAATATTACGTTTATCTAAATAAATTATGGTTTTTTTTTTTAATAAACATTGTTAGTGCATAGGAAATGAAGTCCCTATTCCTTGTTGAAACAATATGACTAAATAACTTACAATAATAGTAAAATGAACAAAATATTTTAAATTATATGAATAATTAAAAACCAGGAAACTCGTTCTTCTACGTAATATATATTTCGAGCTAACCCCCCTAGTTACTGTAATGGATGTGTTAAATATGAATTAATGAATAAATAAACGAAAAATGATTCTGAGTGAAGACAGATATACACATCGATCCATAAATTAAATTATAATTATGTAAAATCGAATAAATAAAAAATAAAAAAAATGAAACAGATGATAAAAATGTCCTTATTGTTAAAAATGTATTATCATATATTACTTTATAAATTTTAATGTACTTAAGATTAAAAAGAAAAAAACCATTCTTCAACCAATATCTCAACATATTTTATTGTTTGAAAATTTTACTAGAATTATTTTCATCAATTTGCATGTATTTCACATTTGCACGATGACAACATAAATATTGACACATTATGCGTATTCATGCTATTAAAACTGTACGTACTTTGGAATGTGTATAGTCGTACTGCCGCTGACAATTTCATGATATTGTAATAATGAGCGTAATGCCGTCATAGCAGCAATGAATAGGTCAAAATAATCAAATTGAGATATTTATATCTTAATTGACGGTTTAAAATATATATACGTAATGATATTATTTTATAATCACCGCTGGTTACCAACGTATAGATTAATTAAACACAACAATACCTGTAGTTGTCCCCGTAACGACATGTAAGCTTTAGATAATGCAAGCTGCACAACTATCAGTAAGTTACCTTGTTATACTTAAGTAAAATATAAGTAAAAGTCTTACGTTTCAAGACGATACGACAGCTTTATCGTATGGTGTCAAAAAGCTGAGCTTTATCCAAAATTACTTGGTACGTGAATAATATTATAATCACAACTGCCATTTAGAATACGATAAATAAAAACACAAGACACTTTAAATGATGAAGCTGTGATACGCTTTTAGTAGTATTATTACAAATTGCTTATTATCAGCGAATCAGTTTACTTTATATTCAAGGCGCACTATATAGGCAGTAAATTTATACGAGTGTATGTGTTGGAGTGTGAAAACTGTAAATAATATAATATTACAAAAAATGTTAATTAACATATTTAGATTTTAGAGTGACTTCGCATGAACAACCACGTAAAAGATGCTATACCTTGTAGTTTTTGCATACATAAGCCCATATTATAAAAATACAAATTATATCAAATGGCATGATAAAAATTGTTTCTGTATTATAGTTAGGTGAAGTTTTTCGATTTCTGTAAATATGTTTGTTAAATCGTTTTTAACTATTTAAAAATGCACCAAATAATAGAGATTAAACCAAACGAAAATTCTCTGAAATTTAATTTTACTAGTTTTTATATTTGGCGGTAAGTAGATCAAATAATTTCGGTAAAATAAACACGACCAACGACGTACAACTTTAATTATAATAATCTTAAAGTATCAAATATTAAAATATTCAGATAGTTACTTGATATATGTATGAAACATGAAACCAAAATTTGAATAGTTTCAAATCTTTCAATGAATTTACCATTATACACATAATATTAAATATTCTTAATATAAGTATGCATATAACGGTAAATTATATATATTTACACTTTATCATAAAATATTTTTAAACACATTTTACAGTAAAATATTTAATTTAAATTTTATTTGAACTAGAAAGAAGAAGTAAAGATTTATCCAAATCAAAACTAACAACTATTATTACAAATGATTACATTTTATTTTTACCTATCAACGATTATACTTAATGAACTCATAATTGTACTAATTTAAAATTTGTATTTTAATACGTCCGTGCAGATATTTCTGAGTTACACGTATTCAGTCCTAAATAATGACTTAGATTTTAGTTATTACATAATAACCACTGTAAAACTGGAAATAGGTCACAATTTATAAGTTATAAGATATTTGAATTATTTAATAGACACATGTCACATATAGAGTAGGTGCCGTCAAACGTTAAACGTTAATAAGGAGACACTGAAACACTGTAACAGGGCTAGCAAAACACAATAATCGAAAAATTCAGATAGAAAGTTTTATTAAGAAAAAAATTCACCCGTTGAATAAATAAAACATTTTTTTTCTATTGTCCTTGTAATTTTATTTATAAAATAAATTGAATTTACAAATCTTATAATAAATGACAATTAATGCACGTTTGTGAAATTATTTAAATATATAACAATTAATAAGTATAAAATTTATATTTCTAGTTGTATGTGTATATACCAAGTTTTTAAATCAAATAAAGATAATGATAAAATTTCATTGCATTATACTTATAATATTATGCAAAAAATTTCAAAACATTATTCCATGAAAATTTTTAAAAATATTAATTCGAGTTGTACAATATTGTACTACTTGAATACAAATATTGTCATACTGCTAAAAATAATTATACGAAGACATAAAGCATATCAAACAAGACATTAACAAGAATGATAATTTGAGATTTTTAATATTCTAGGACAATGTTTTAATTTCCAAAAAAACCAGAAAAAAGATATCACCATAAATTTTAATCATAAGTAAATTTAATCTAATATTTAAACTAATAAAGCCAAAAGAGAACTTTTAAACGCAAATTTGCATTTAAAAGGCGGAGATACAATTAAAATATTTTTTTCTCCAGTATTCGTAAAAATAAGCCTAAGAGTCATAGCGTAATTTAAAGATAATACCATAAAAAATTTGTTGACAAGAAACATTTTTTCTCTCAAATTGTTATTACATTAGATGGTCGTTAGTATTAAATAAAAATCAATACATTCAACACTGTCTTCAAACTATTAAAAATAGATTACCTTAATGGTAAACCAATATCTAGTTTTTGGTATTTTAAGTTTTAGTAAAATTAACATACCGCAAAGGTACAATAATTATTAATAATTGTCAACATAATGTTTAAACAGATAAAAATAAAAATGTTTAACATTAAAAATATATACTAACTACCCATTTACCTTTACATCATATATTCCTATATACTTTACAAATATTTATATTTTATAAAAACTATAAAATAATAAAAATGAAAATAGTAAAAATAAATATTAGTGTCATGATTTATTTTTATTAGACAAGAATGAAGTAATACAATTAAAAAATACCATTGAATTAAGTCTAAATATATGTTGTTAATCGCTAAAAAATAAATACATATATGAAATTAGAATACGGGCAATTATTTTAATAATAACACTAATTACTAGAAATCAATTAATATTTATTTATGAAACATTTAATATACATGTCTTTTTCAACATGTTAAATTATCCTCACATTTACACCCTTAAGTTGATCATTTTGAAATTATAAACATTCTGTATTTTCACCAGTAAAAGAATACCACTGTATTTATGTACAGAGTGCATGTATTCTTTTTAAATCAGTAGGGTGGAAAAATGTGATTTTAAATTCTAAAATGTGTTATTTTAGAAAAAAACTTTTTTGAAAAAAAATATACTAAACTCAAACGAATACTTAGGGTCATCTTAAGGATACAATTGTGTTTTTACTAAATTTTACTTATAGTTTATTGAAATTATTAGGTTAATAATAATTTATTATTTTTGTAATATATATAACTATATTTTATAATAATCTCATGCACGTATGTTTCTACAAGGCACTTAGACGTACATTTAATTGACCACTGATTAACATAGTACTAGGAATTAAAATACATTGCAAAATAATTGCATAGTTTATACGAATTATTTGATAAGATTTAGGAATTATCTGTTTACATTAATAGTGGACAGCAATAGAATAATAAGCTATCAATTAAAAATTCATCGTTTTATATGAATAGTTTTTTTTTTTTAATTTAAAATAAATAGCTTATACTTTTTAGTATTTATAAATATACATATTTATATTACAGCACTACCTATCGTATTTTAAAAAGAGTTATTGGAGGACTAACTTCACATCTTCTTCATAGTACATACTTCAAAAAATATTTTTCTACAGATAATTATTTTTAAAAGTTATTTTACAGTAAAAATATATATCATTATATAGAAAAGGTTTTATATTTTTAATTGTATTATAGTTTTATTGTTTGGACTGTACAAAGTAATTTTACGTAAGTTACATCTGTTTAAAAAGAAAAAAGAAAAAAAATTGTTTTATACGTACGAGTTTTTTTTATTATGAGGTAATATCATTCTTTATTTTATATACATCAAAGTAGAGTATATATTATTACTTGTTGAATTTATTATTGTAAGCGCATCCGAAGTTACACACAATACACAGTAAGTATACCTACATACATTTTATTCAAACATATAATAATCATCTGTCGGTCAGAATTTGATTTATTCACATTACAAATGTTTTACGTCATAATTATTTCGATAACAGTGTATATATTATATTGTTTTTTATTAAAATTGTTTAAAAATATTAATATACATGATTATATATATATATTCAATTTAGCACGACTATTAGTAGTTTCTAAATAATAATTTTATTATTCTGAAATAGTGCGTGAAATGTAAAATATTTTATCGTAGCGGGGAAAGAAAAGATATTTGATACACAATGTTAAGTTTCCAGTTAGTCCGTCCTGATGTACACTGCGCATATAGGTACCCAAAATACATAAAATATCGTTTTCAAAAAGGGCACGGTCGTTGTTTGATCGAGGAAAAAATCCATTAACACGGACGACGCGACGAACATCAATAACAATAATAATACCTAACATAATGATATTGCACAACCCGATCCATAATAACGTGGATACAGGACGCGTACAACAACGCACACCTCCACATTAACCATTAACCTGCCCGCGGTCAGTGTCTATTATGTACAGAAACGTCCGACGACTTACCTCAACGGTGTCCACAACAACGACATTATGCACCCCAAAGCAATAAATCTGTACTAATATGTACACAACGATGATGATTTTAATATTACAACGACGAAATCGCGGCGGTGGTCGTGTCGCAGCAGTGCATTGAAATAAAACGTCGATAGATTAGCGCGTTGAGTATACAATACAATATTAATAAATGTTTATACAGGACGTTATTATTGCATTGGTACTATCATGTTTTCATATACAGGAGTCAAGAGCTACACGTCGGCTGCAGGAAGAGATGTAGTTATTTATGTTGTGATTATCTTCGCCGGTCTACTAGGGTAGGAAGTTCAATAAGGATTTCACGAATTGCGTAACGCACCGATTGAAAAATAAACGAAATTGGTAGGTAAGTACAATTGATTTTGAAAATTCGTGTAAACCATGCTAAAGATCGTCTGTTGAAATACTATATTATGTGAAAAAAATAAACAAACAAACGTTTTAGTGTATTATATCGTATTTGAATATTGTATTATTATTATTTTTTCGCGGTACCGCCGGCACTCCACTTTATTACAGCATCAACGCGATGTAATAACACTAATAATAATAATGGGTAGATACGATGTTGCACTTTATCAGTATCACAATACGACACGACGATGACAACGACGGTGACGACGGTAGGTAGCGAACTGTGGACGTCACGTCGGAGGAGACGTTTGGAACAAAATTAAGACAATAAAAAGAAGAAGTAACGCGTCAGTGATTTATTATTATTTTTTATTTCGCGACAACGAAGTAGGTGTATACTGCTCACGGCGGCGTCCGTATCCGAGTAGGCGAACGTCTATAATATCTATATTGATATATTGGACGTCGGCGTTAACTGTTAACTGGTACCTTATAGATATAATATCATAATATAGTGTACCATGCGAATGACCGTGATAATAATAAATAGTAATAAAGAGTGCCGCAAATACTTAAACTAAAAGACGTGATTTCTGTGGCCAGTATATAATATTTTATAGTATATTATAGATACTTACAATAAGCGCACGTGATATTTTTCGCAACGGGTTAAATTGAAAATAATCGTTTTAATTGCATTGATATAAATAAAAAAATACACACACACACACACATTGACACATACAACAATATAATATTGCGTGCATGCACGTTGTGTACAATTGCAGTACAAATAACATTGCATGTAACTTTGGTGCAATAATTGTTATGACGAGTTTTCAAAAATGAGACCTGTTGAGTGCTTACGTATGCGTACAGTAATGGCACGACATCGACAACGAAAAATTACTCTACAATAATTGAATTTTAATACTTAGTTTTTAATATGATGTGCTCTTATTATACCCAATTTCATCTTTATAATTTATATTACATGTCACATAATTTAACCATTTTCAGAACTTGGAAGTAGGTAGGTAATAATCAAACGATTCAGAGTTTTATATTCTATAATTGAGTGGTCAAACCCCGCTTCAGGTACACCATTTTAGAAAAAATGGATTCTTTTATCAAAACTTAAATATACTTATTTAAAACACAATAAATGAACTAGTCCACGTTTTTAGCTACAAATATATAACGTTTATTGTTTTGCTTTATAAATATTTATGTTGATATATTATGGTATTTTTGTTATTTATATGATTTATCACTCATTGATCATGTATAATATCATAAAAGGATAATATCTAAAACTGTAATTTAATATGCAGATTTAATTACTTGTGTTGCAATAAAGATCATAAATCAAATCTATCAGAATTACGTTGTGTATGTCTATAGCTAAGTTAGGTATATCAGATGTATGAATATTTTGAATAGATAGTATATTCAGACTATAATATATTAATATATTATGTTTAAACATCATTGTCAACAAGACAAAATATTTTGCAAATAATTCATTTACACGCAGAGGTTATTATTATGAAAAATGATAACATTGTTCGTCCTATAGCCATGAATTTATAATTAATCGAATTATAAATAATCTAAATTAATTATTATACTTCGCAATTTATTTTTTTACAGTTATTTGATACATGTACATAGAATTTATTTATTAATAATAATTCAAAATAATTGAACCAAATAAACCTGCATTATAAACATTATAAAAAAAAAACTTGATTCGTATTTATCTTGTACATAATATGGAAACGTATTAGGTACTTATGTATAAAATATAAATTTTACTACTCTTAAAATAAAATTAAAATCAATTTGGATTTTGAATGACAGTATGAAATATTTTATATATTTTACTTGTATATTATCTTTGATTTAATCTTTAAGGCCTGGTTATTCGATTATTCTTGTTACTTTTTTGATAAAAGAACTAAACCTAAGAAAAATATATTTATACGTAATAGGTATTTTTAGCTATATCACTGAAACTGCCCGGATTAAAATTGATCTATCTATTATAAAAAAATAAAACATTGAAATTAGCTATACATATATGAGGATTTTTATAAAGTTTCCATGTTAGTAAACAAATAACTATAATACAATACAAAAACTTACATCCAATATTATAATCAATTTTATTTTCTATAACCAATGACAACTTTATAACATATAGCCTACATAAAAAATGTAGGTTTTTAAAAAAATATTCGAATTTCGCGAATTAAAATACAATTCATAAGAGAAAGAGAGCATTTTATTGATTCAATATTAAGGGGTTGAATTCCAAACTGAAAAGTAACTATTACGACCTGTTAGTGAGTAAAGACCTTTGTTTGTAAACTCAAATAACACTTGAAAAAAATTTAGTGTTAGTTGGTCAAAAGCTAAATTTAAAGAAACATCAGACAAACATTTGATTTTATAAAATAAAAAAAAGTTAACTTAAACATTCTTAAGTGTTACAAACCAGAGGTAAAGTGTTTAATTTTCTATTTTTAAACTCTAAAACTTTTCACGGACGAGTAAAGTCGAACACTGCTGCAAAGATTTGAAAATTACTCATTGATATTTATAAAAAAAACAAATGCAGAATTTAATTTTTTTTTCAATAATTTTAATATTATAGTAAATTAGTTTATTATTAAATTTAAGGAAATAAGTATTATCCAAGAGATTTCAATGAAAGTCTACAATAGTATATTTTAGGAGAACAACACCATGGATAATATTTTTACATTTAAACCTAATAATAGACTATAATAATTCACTAAATAATATTGAAATTAAAATTGATTCTTTGAAACGTTAATTTACCATGCAGTACGTTAAATATAAAACAGAGACAAAACATGCAAGTATAGTCTCATCTTAACATAATAACTAACCCGTACAATAATTCAAATTAGCATGAGTAAATAATGACTCAGTAGTCAGTAGTCACCATCCGTCATTGAATGCGGGTATAATCCTAGTCGTTGCAAATTTGTGATATTATTACCAGAATAATTATTTACCTCGATGACCTAATTGTATCAGACATATACATAGGTTGAAAATAGGTAGTTATGTAGAATATATAAGCTAATTTCAGTTTATTAACCTTGTATACCTAAAGGCGACAACAGTGAAAAAAGCACTTTAATTAAAATACGAGTATATGAATATATAAAAACACTAAAAATGAGTTAATTGATAATAAATTTCACGCACTAAAATCAAAAATGCTAAATAATAAATATGTTATTATCTACGATATACATATTACTATATTAGTAAATATAGCATATTACATAAGAAGTATAATGTGGACCGATTTCCTAAGCGGTGTGTAAGTCTTATACATGCGTCCATTGACACGCCTGCACGATGGATGTATAATATCCATGACAAAAAATATCTCGCCGGTAAACCATACAAAAATTGTACACACAATAATAGATATAATACATAATAAAATATAATTCACATAATGTCCCGTGACTAAGCAGGTGAAAACTATACCGCACATTTTCAACGAAAAACCTACCGGACCATAAAGAAATTCACAACGGGGTTCGCTGTATAGTAATATGTATACAAGTACTAAATACGTCTAAATACTAAAAGAACGCGCGCCATAATACGCAATACCCGATGTATATAGAACGATATGACATATTAGGTATATCCTGTACATCAGACACATGGTGACACACAATGGTGTTGAAGGAAGTTTCTCTAAATATAATATGCCAAGTTTGATTTTCTACGGCTCTATAATTCCCTTTTAAAACGACGTTTAAAACACACGACAATAGCTTTTTCGTTTTTCCCGCATAGAATATAGGAACGTAGGGAGTTACGAAAAAATTTAAAAAAACCTTTTACTGCTGAGTGCTGCAGATGTTTTAGTTGGTGCGCGGGTTGCAAACTTACGTTTTGTTTTCTACGAGTTAATTGTAAATTATAATAATTAGTAATATATAGTACACATATTATATACGAATATAATATATGTCATGAAGTAAATATCATGTATATATTTAACAGGCTATGCTAATTTCCTTTATTCGTTTGTGATTATTTATTTATTTTTTTTAAAATATTGGTATGCATATATGTTTTTAAATAGATTACGACGTATTTTATAACACTAATATTTTACAAGACAATATTTCAGGTTACTTTTATTTTTTTTTTACCACAGAATTAATCAGATTGTTTAGGTTTAAACAATTACTAATATTTTGAATTTTATAACTAAAAGCATTTTCTAAAATGTTGACAAATAACTTTCAACAACTGAATAAAAATAAATTGATAAGGTAAAATATTATTTTCATTAAAAAAAATTAAAATTTTTAAATATTTTAATGTGATAATAATATGACAAATTTCATAAGATACTCGTTTTATCTAAATTTTAATGCTTACTTTTATAAATGAAACTATTCGTTATACTATTCGATACTACAAACATATGTATATCATCATCTGTAGAAAAGTATTCTGCTTCCGAGAATGCAATTAAAACAAATGGATTTTTTTTATGAAATTAATGTTGTGTTCAAAAGTTTAAATTGTATAATTTTTTTTTCTAACCCCAAAAACTAATACACGCATAGTGTATTATGATTTAATAGCATTCAGGGTAGGGGGAGAATTACGCAATAAGGCTGTTTTATTTTTTTGGTACATGCAGCAGCTGTCTTTTTAACCTCATGAGAACCACTGAAAATCTATTGAAAGACTGGTGGTTTTTTTTTCATCCACACTCGCCGGACGCCTCGTACAGTGTTAATAATCCGTCATGATATTTTGTTTCCGTTGCAACTTGCAGCACTGCGCCACTGCACGTCGCACGACACGCACACGCCGCGATTATAATATATATCTAATCCACCGGCAACTGCCGAAGTTACTATGACGCGTCGCAGCAGGCAGATACTACACGACGCCACCCGCCATTGAACGTGGCTATGCCGGGCCCGAATTTTATGAATGGAGCCTGCACGAATTTTTATTTATGAACCGTGCACGCCGCACTCACCTTAAATAATAATATGAAAATGAAACGGATACATTCGTGTATAATAACAGGCGAGAATGGGTGATGAACTTCCGCATTCGTGAGCGATTTATATTAATACAAAACGCGATTTTATGATTTTTTTTTGTTTTTATTTTACGATCTGTATAACTTGACGGGATACACAATTTATGTTTTCACATATACGATTATAGATCCTCGTATGGCGAGTATTGAGCACTATATTTTTTATTGATAAAATTAGAGGACAAAAGGTTATATAGACACATTGATTAAATAAACATTTAAAATGTAGATCAATGGCTTGGAAACATATAAGATCTTTTATTTGTAGTAAACATTAATAATTTAGTATTCTGGGAACGTAGAAAAATCAAGTATAAATACAATTTAATCTTTTCAAAACACTACCTTAAAAAAATTAACGAATCCCCCACCTCGCTTACGTATCAAACTTAATATCACAATAAAGACCTAAAATTAAAAACTGTACATAAAGTAGCAAATAGCTTTTATAAGATATTTTATGTTATATAAGCGCGTGCAATGAAATATGTATTTATAATTTATGAACAGTTAATACATGCAAAATTAAATGAAATAGCTTATCACGATAACTTGAAGTTAATCATTTGACTTTATAACCTTAAATAAAATATATCAAGAAAAATATATTCACTAATAAATAAATAATTTTAATATTTTAATTATAAGTAGGCTACATGTAATGATAATTAAAATATTACTAATAATAATAACTGGTAAAAACATAGCACAACAATAAAAGAAATTACACCTTTACAGTATTATAAATCAAACAGATAACATGTTTTATTTTACTACATTACAAACAATTATAAAGGTTTAAAATTTATACCTAAACTAACGTTAATTTTTAATCATATATTTAGTACTTTGAGTAATAAAAAATACTAATCAAATAAATTATAACAAAATTTCTATAATTTGTTAGAAGAAATCTACAACCAAAAAGTATAATTTTTTTTAATATGTTATGCAAATTATAAATATTAAAAATTTATCGTCTTGTTAGATGTACACCATAACATAATATATAACATATAAGTAAGTACTATCTTTTTAAACTTATTTTCGATAAATTATAAATTATATAGTAATTACTTTATGACCAAATAAAGAGTAATAACTAATTCAATGCTAAAATTTTTTAGTGATAAAAATTCAACAACACTTTTTTTAACTAAATGTTTGGTTCATTTTACATATGCAAGCATACGTAATAATATTCTATTAGTAAATAAAATTGTTTTAAATTAACTGAAATATCAAAATTAACTTAATTTTTATAACTTACAAGTTAAAAATTTCATAAATTATCGGATATATACAATTCAATTTAATACGAATTACTGTTACCATCAAGGTTAGATTTCTAGGTTCATTGTATCAACAATAATTGCCTAAGAATTTTACGTTTAAAAAATAAACAACTACAAAACCTCTTATCAAAAAAAATTATCTGAACCTATTAAATTGTACTTATTGTAAGATTTTCTTATACATTACTGATTAAACAAAAACAAATTGTGCAAAAAAACATACTTAAAAAAATGTATAAATACTAATTAACACTTTTACTACTTAAATTACAATTTGCAAACGTTTACTAAATATTACGTTTTTGTCCATAAATTGTAGTGATATTCCTGGTCCATAATAACAACTTCAGCATCGATCCTTTCTTTTAACTCCTCTATTAATATTTTCATCGTATTTTCCAGTTTTTTTGTCGTATTCATGTTTGAACTTAGGTATTACAAGAAAAGCAAACCTTAACAATTGAAATGAAGCAAACGATAGAATAAATAAAGCTTTAGATATTTCAAAAGCACTCGCCATTATACGCACAATACAATACGGCATTCTGATCATGACCTTGTCATACAGGACCCTTCCCCTAAAGTAAAGTGTTCCAGGGTTACCATTTATCAAAAACAAAAACTAAGTATAATTTAATTATTCTTCAAACATACGTTTCTTAAACGTATTTATAACCATTCTTAAAATGTCGATGGTTTTTTACTGAGTTATTGTGCTTATTTGTCGTATAAGCAATTATCTTAAATATAAAATTATTTTTTATAATAATTATTAGTTATCTTTACAATGATAGTGTAATTTGAAAAATTCCATATCAAAATTCAAAAATAGATACTTATCTAGATACAGTAAGTTATAGATAAAAGATTTTCCAAATTAAATTTCAAGCATTGACTTACTGTTGGTACAGACATTTATATTTGAAAAAATGTTCAGTGAATTTTTTTAGAATAAACGCTATACATATTTATTATCAACAAAATAATTTAATATTTTTCTGATTAAGTAGTAAGATAACTTTTCCATACTCTGTAATATATCAATGTTTTGTGAAATATTATCAAAATAGTTTATACAATGATATAAAATAAAATCGACAATTATATTCTATGTCGTTTCAAAGAAACAAATTCAATTCATTTTCAGGTACAATTCGATAACAGGTAAACGAAAAAATGTCATCTTGTTTCTCGTGTGAAATATTTGAAATGATTAAACCATGACCCATGACCTACATTTAAGACGTTACCTGAGATTTTTTATGATGGGAACGCCACTTAAGGACATGTTATAACAGGTAACACTAATACATTTCTATTTATAATAGAAGTAAAATTTATTGCGTTTACAGCAGAATTTAAGATTTAGATACCGTGAAAATCATAACAGAAAACGGTGTATAATAAATGATTTAAACCGAATTCTACGGTAATTAATAATATTCTAAAAACTGAGAATTATCACCAATAATATGCTTTGTATACGGTTTGGAATTGCATGTTATATATGGAAAAACATCGAGTAGGTATAATATAAATTATTGTATTATGTACCTTAAAATGTTAAAAGTTAATTAATAAAATCACATTTAAAATATAAATTCTGCGTCGAACAGTAACAAATATTATGGTAAACAGATATAATGAATCGCAGAAACGGTGTAGATGCTGTGAGATGAACACTGCTGGGTGGATTGTCACGGATAAATAACAAAGAATATTAGCATAATATACTATTTTACATTATATTCACCTAGTTATTATTATATTATGATTAAAATAATATAATAATGTGTATGTATCACATTCATCACTCATCCACATCATGTACCATGTAGTTAGTTGACGCCGTTGACGGCCTATAGTCTGTACCATCATCAGTCCAGTGTCGATGGAATGTGACAAAGGTCACGGTCAGCTGTATTATGCGCGTAAGGTACAGTCATGCTGTACACCAACAACTCGCCACATTCATGAAATCACGTGTATCTACGAAAACTGTTTAGAGAGTGTACTGTATAATAATAATATAATACACACGGATAATAATAATAATATTATTATTATTATCGTAATAGCGTCTTCTAGTCATCTCATCTTCGGGAGTATTCATTCTCAAATGTGGTTTCTTTATTCCCCAGACTAGTTCAGAAAAACCGGTTTTCCGTGTAGCGTCTAACACTCTAGCACGACGCATAAAACACACTATCTATACGCTGTAATAAAGTATTTTGATCCGTTTCTGTTTTTGTGTGGGTGATGTACGACCGTAGTAAAATAATAATACCTACACAACATTTGTATAAATAAAAAAAAAAACTGTATTTGGCAGAACACATAAATCATAATATAAAGTCGTGAAAGTCGAATGATATTTAAATTTTCCATAAGACAACGCTGCAACGAGTCCGCCGCACACAACATTATCGCCGGCACAAACTACCACCGCATCGCAACCACCCCACCGACGACGTACGCAACGCAAACGTTTTTTTTTAGCGTTCCATCCCCAATGGTCCCGAAAAAAAATCGTAAACCTTGACTTTCTTATTCGTGATAATGTAATCTTCTTTTTTTTTAATAAAGTAATATTTTTATTTGTTTAACAGTGCTTTGCGCGTTCTTATCATTAAAACGCAAGTTCTTATCACGGTTGGCAACAGAGTTGTAGTAATAGCAGTTGTACGAGTGTACAACGTGCAGTGTAAACAGTGGTCGTACGATACGCTAAGCAAATTTAACCGACAGATAAGGTGGACAAACAATCGCTGATTCGAGCAACTATTTTGATACGAGGTCGTAAAAGTAAGATAAAAATATCGAAATTCTCAAAAAAGACGACGAGGACGGCGGACTTGACACACTCGAAATGTCCGGGGAAACGGACTCACGCGGGATGTGCAGCTGTTATCTCGTACAAAAACAATAACACATTTCATAGTTCGTACGTCGTTTTCGTAACGTCAACAACCGTTTTACGATAATTATATTAATATTATGTGATATCACGCGCGCGCGTACGTCACTTGCGCGTCGTACTAGAATAAAAATAAAAACCCAATCGTTAACGGCAAGCGATAGGTAAAAAAAAAAAAAAAAAACGTAGTTATATTATACTGACGTGTTGTGATAGCCATTCTGATAGGTGAAATTTTTCGGGCTGTTATGATTCTTGTTGTTGCTGATGCTGTTGTTGTTGTAGTGTATCAATCCGTTTTTGTTCGGGCTGCCCGTCTTGTTCCTGTACGGTTCCGTCTCGAACCGGAGCACTTCCACTTTGTCGGAATACATGGCGGGGCGCGCGGCGAAAAATAAGCGTGATAATATCTACTGTCAACGGCCGACCGGGGATAACGTTGGCGTGGAAAACCGGCGTCCCGGAGAGCGGGCTGGCTTCGGGGCGAACTAAAAAAAAATCCGGCAAAACGGTTTTTTTTTTTTCAAAAATAAAAAAAAAATTATGAAGGCAGCGGTAGCGGCGGACACTGACGCACGCGTGGACGTCGGTGAATGAGATCGGCGCGGGACTGGTTTCGGTTTTCCTTTATCCGTTTCGGTCGGGCCGTCCGCCACCGCTGTGCCGACGATCGGTCGTGGGAAGGGGCAAGCCCCTCGTGGATTGTCGTCGTAACCGCCGCCGTCGTCGTCGTCGTAGTCAACATTTACCCGTAGGCGTATTGTAGGTATAAGGTATTGTAGGTAGGTGAGTGTGTGTAGTGTGTACCTCCGTCCTCCATACGCCGGTACGCAATATTTTAACAACAACTACAACAATAACAACAGCGCGTGTTGTTACTCGGACCGTGTTTATTGTGCAGGTATGCCGCGGTGTTATGATAATATAATATACGTACACCATAGGTGCCGCCGGTCGACGATACCGATAATTTTTCCCCCGGCAATCCGTTCGGTTTTTTTTTCACGCCAGTTGGCTATTCGTTATTCATAAAGGACTCGAATTAAGAGGCAAGACGCACAATAATGAGTGTGATACGTCATAATATTGTTATTATCATCTCTTTTATTCGATCACATATTTTTACCCACCTACAAAATTTTCTTTAAAAATTCTATCCCTATATTAATAATACATGACGTCGTCGTACAAAGATAAACTAAAAACAATCTATACTAGATAACAAATAATAGATAACACTTAAGACAAAAGAGCGATTATCTCCTTGTGTTTTCACAAATAGTACAATCGACTAAAAAAAACCACTGGAAAATAATAAATGTACATAATATTACAAATAGAACTTGAAAAAATTGAATAAACAGGCAATATTAAAAATTATTACCGTCTCTTGTTATTAAAAAGTAAAAAGAAATAGATAAAAAGAAAAGTGAAAATCTTGTTATCATAGAAAAATAAATAAAAAATAATTACCTATTTGTATATAGATGATTTCAACGTTGCCAAAAAACTAAGAATTAACAATGATTAGCCAATAAACAAGTCATACCTTCTAAGCGTGTACTTAGATTTAAAATATAGATATTTTGGATTAAATTATTTTAATTTTATTTTTATATTATTTATGTATTGTTTAATACTAATTGTTAAGTATTGAAGTTGAATTAAGGATATTGGAAATGGTGATTTTCTGTCTTTGTTTAGTAGGTACAAATACAACATAGGATCAGAAACGTGTTCTATTTTCAACGTATCGATTGATGTAATGAAGCGATAAGAATTTTTCCAAATTTTTTATTTTATGCCAAAAAATTCTAAAAACGCTATATTATTAAAAAAAGAATAATTAAAAAATTGACTTATTTCAATTTTTAGAAAAGTTAAAATCAAAAATTTGGGAAAGTCAATCACAAGAAGACTTAACGTTAAATTCAAATCTGTTTTCAAAATTATTCTTATCACTTCTTTATATCAATCGATAAGTTGGAAAAAGAACACGTCCATATGTCACGCGTGTTTTAGACATTGACAGAAAATCACCGCTTCTAATCCCCTAAGTGCAATTTTTTATACTTAATTGTATTTTTTTTTTTTTTGTATATTGGTATTGACATACTATGTGTTGTATCTTCAAACGATATATTCATGTATTAACTCACAAAAACTAAAAAATAATATGATTGCTAAAAAACAATTAAATATTATTTAATAATTATTAATTAATAACCACCAACAGATTTAATTTTGTAAAATATAAAAAGTGGAAGCAAATCTCGCAAAGGACAGTAGCAGCCATGAGAGTTGTATTGGTATTTATAATTAGTTTATCTTTGCCCTTTGGGTATATTATTATTTTGTTTCAAATAAAATACAAGTTTGATTTTACTCTATATATTCATGATTAAACACGTACATGTAGTTTTTTTTTAATGCTATAGACTATACTGTTTTAATATGTTTTACCACGAATTCCTATAGCATGAGTGCATGACTATTATTTTATTATAATTTATATTTATTTAAGCATTGGAGTTTACCAGTAAATTATAAAAACATTCTTATTTTTTTTTTTTTAAATATAATATTCGAATAAAATATAAAACAATATGTGAGGAAACTTGATATAATTATTTGTATGTAACTATTAGCCATGTATAGGTTATACACCTTGAAGGTTTGAACATTCAATACGATTCACCAAATAGATACCTGTGTTTAAATGTTTACAATAACCATTAAACAAATATGTTTATGAAGGTATACACTTTAATAAATGAATAAATAATGTGAGGTAGGCTATTAATGGAGTATTGGCGCCTACCTAGAATTTTATTTCACAAAATTCCAATGATAATCAATAATCATCAATTAATGATAGTGACACTCTGAATTCCACAAGTCTTGTTTCATACGTTATACTATCTGATATTTCTGATATAAATATACTAACAAACTCATCTAACTATGAACGATTTACTTTAAAACTAGTGATACAATGTAAAAGTTTAATAAATAAATATAAAAATTTCAATAAATGTATTATCAGTTAACGATGTTTATGACATAATTGACTATTTTAAAAGTTTTAGGCGATATACCTAGTGTTTATAAGGACAGGAATACGTTTATCGTTGTTAGGGCTACATTAAGTCTTTTAAGTGCCTTAAACACAAAATAATGTTGGTGCACTTATAATTTGAAATTATGAATGTGAGTATATTATTAATTAGTATAATAAAAAATAATATTTTTTTATTTAGATATTTGTAAGATTTTAATATCCAACGCTTGCAAATGTAATTACAAGATATCTACACCATGAGTTTTTCTTACTGAAATATATTATTAAATTTTATTCTCTAGTTCTTTTATTATGTAATAATAAGTGCTTTATAAAATAAAGCATTTAATATAAGTAATTCATTAATCATAATTTCTTTCACTGCTAATACAATATAATAAAAGTAATGAGTTTTAAGTAATTGTAAGTATAATATAAATACCTACTTTTTAAAGTTTATGTGATTATTCTTTATTTCATAATTGTAAGTAAACTGATTGTAAGTTAAGGTAAAAACAACAAAAATAGTTATAAAAGTGGAACGTAATTTTCATTTCAAAATAAAAAAAAAAGATTACATATATACTAGGTATACATATAGTATTATTGTATGCGTGTTGTGTAAAGTGTTACAATACACTATATCTATTTGTAGATTAATTATTATGTTTGGGCGAATTCCATTTATAAAAAAAATAATATAAATTTGTTTCAAGAATATAACTAGAATAGTGACTGTAATAAAACGATTATCATAATATAATATGATTATATGCAGAATAATTTTGTAACTATTTTTTCACTAAATTATAATATACTTGGTGGTTGAGCATAAATTATACCTATTTATAATATTTCGAAGATAAAACAAATAAATGTAATGTTTATAAATATACATATTATTAATTGTTATTAATCATATTATATTATTGTTCATTTAAGTTTAAAATGAAATAAAATACAATATTTAAGGATTTTTAATTAGGCAATTTATATTTTAATATTACTAGAGACGTCAATGTGTTAGTATATACAAGATTTGACACGGTGCTTAAACATTCTTTAACAAACGGAAAATTGAACAAATATTTTCTAGTCACTATTTCAAAAATTAAGTATTTGGAAATTATGAATATTATTAAGTTGATAAAATAAAATACATATAATAATATTTATAAATTTGAAATTAGTTTATGTTTTTTATTTTTTTAATAATCAAAGCTCAAAGGTATCCAATAAAATAAAATAATATATGTATTTAGTTATCAAACAAATATATAAAAGATTAATAAGTATTAACTATAATTGGTTAGCTTTTAACAACTTACCAAGAGTGTGTTGGGTGCTAATATCTATAATTCTACGTACGCCGTAATTTTGTTAAGTATACTTCATTTTTAACACAGTGAATATGTGTTACTACATCATTACATATGAATAGTTTTACTGTATGTCTATGAATAAGTAGTGTTGTACATCACATATTCATGTTACGGGTATAGTAAAAAACCTAGA
The DNA here is from genome assembly GCF_002803265.2 of Melanaphis sacchari. Taxonomy (NCBI): domain Eukaryota; kingdom Metazoa; phylum Arthropoda; class Insecta; order Hemiptera; family Aphididae; genus Melanaphis; species Melanaphis sacchari. The sequence continues at coordinate 2,856,838 of NW_020271107.1, read as the reverse complement.
CATTTTTTATAATTTTCTGGCAGTTCAGTATAGTAAATAATGCAAAGTATAGAAATTGTTAAATACAATTTCGATATTTTATACGATGCCAAATATCTAACGAGTAATGTAAAATAATATGAAATTATACTTAAAGTTTTATTTGAATTTAACTAAAAAATAAAAAATACGATTTTGTATTAATAAAAAACTTAAAAAAAAGAACGATTAAAAATGTTATCGTTATTTGTTACAACACGGATTATACTTCCATAGTTACACGGGATTTTGCTAAATATTATAATATTAAATCGTCTAACAGCTTTGCAATCGCTTATACATTATAATTTTAAACAGCTCTTCATTATACATGCAAAATATTTAATTGTAATACATTCCGTTATTAATAGAACTTATAAGCCCGTGATACTCAGGGTGGGCTGTTTATAACTATTAACTTATGATCAGTGGCGTAACTAGGGGGGTGCAAAAGGGTCTTAAGCACCCCATAGTTCAAATTTAGCACCTCTTATTTTTTTATACCTAACTATTACTGTTTTGGTGAAGTGCTATAGCTCTGTGAGGCATTAACAGTTTTAGCACCTCAATATTTAGAGGCGTAGTTGCGCCTGTGCTTATGATATTGATTTTTACTATTTTATATTAATAGTGAATAAAAAAATGACATCCACTATCGTCTTTTGCAGTATTATATTTCTTCTAATGAGTAATAAATTAAAATAAGAAATAAACACAAATTTTAGTTCAATCGATTTTGAACTTATTATAAAACTCTTCAACATAATTTATTTGCACGAATACCTATGAATTTCTAGAATTCCCTAATATTATTTGATTTATATGCATTTTTACCAGGATGGGATGGTAAATCAGGACATTTGACACTTTCTTTAGACTTTATGTATAATTTTTAAAATGTTAACTTTTACAATTGTTTAAATAAATATTTCATTCATATTTTTACCTAGGTATATGTGTTTTTTTAATATGCTTTTAGCCTTTATTTTGTCTTTGTGGTTACTAAAGAAAAAAACTTTTTTCAATGAACTTTTCAATGTTTGATTTTATAATGTTCTTCGCTAATAATTGTCCATCAAGCGCCATAAATATATGAATATTATTTTAAAAATGTAAATTACCCGTGTAAAATCAGTCATTTTATAAATTGTCTGAGCATTTTATTGAAATGTCTGGACAGTATAAGAAATGTTTAAACAATTCCTCAAAGATGCTCGACACTATAACGCTCGTATTTTTGATACTACTCGTAACTTAAACATATATGTTTCCTTATACTATGAATCTAAATCATATGTATAAATTCATTATAAAAGGGAAATATAGTTAACATGAATAACAAATATGTAAGCATTAAGTACTTGAACCTAACTAATTTGCTGTATAGACATAGGTGTGGTACATAATGCCGAATCCCGCTGAAGAGCCGAATCCATTTGGCTGAATTTCATACAGCCGGAAAAGGGTCAAATTTATAACATTGAAAAATAACTATATCAAAATATGTATTTTAATAAAAAAATTTTAAATTTAAATTGTAGGAAATTCCTTTTAAAAAATTGATAATATTTCTATTATTTTTATCTTCAATAACATTTTGTATTTGAAGTTATCGTTTTATATTTGCTAATTTAGGTTTTGGTCTTTGATTTCCAGATACAATCAATTCAATTTGACTTATAGATATGAATTATGTCTTACTCAAAAGTATTTTTTTAAGAATAAAAATAAGTAAAATATTTACCTTAAGTATTTTGTTGTTCTTTACGCATTTAAATGACTAAACGATAAATTCCAACGTGTTCAGCGCCTATCAAAATTTTCCAACGTTTGTGCCAGGACTCTACATTATTTTGAGTTCCTTTAAACCTTTAAATAACTGCTCATAACACTGTTTATTTTTAAATGTCATTAAAGCGTAAACAAGAGGTAAAATTGTATTAATTATTTTAATTCCAACTAGGACGTGAATCGTGTACAATTGTAAAAAAATATTTGGAATCGTCTTAAATGTTCCATCCATCATTCAGTAGGAGCTTCAATCAAATATTTAATTTAATTTTTTGTAAAAAATATCAATATTTTTTGATTATAAATTGAAATTTCTTTAAGTAAAAACTGATCACCATTTAAACATTTTTTTTTAAAATTATCTGGAATATTTATTTCTTCTACACTACTTGGCTCTGGAAGTAAGTCTTCTTGTTCGTAAAATTATTTTTCTTGTTGCTTTTACTGAAGTCATGTATGGACGAGAAATAATTGGAATTGCACTGTGAATGTCTTGAATAATTTGAGACGGTTTTTCCCTAGTCGATTTAGCTTTATCGTTTATTTTTGCAATAACTATTTCCACAACTAAACGGCTTGTATCTGGTGTGTGATTAATATGTGCAGGAATTTTACCTCGAATTACATGTTACCCAATTTGTCACAAGTGTAACCATTCGAGCATTATAATAGTTAAAATTGTTTTTTTACTTTTTTATGACTTTGTTTTTCACATTCCTAATAAAACACATTTTCAAGTTGCTTATTTTTAATTATGACATAACCATTATAAAATAGTTTGTTTTTGATTATTTAATTTTAATTTGTTCCATTTATTCACCACAACTCACAAGTCATAACACTACAATAAACATTCGCGACGGACACTTTACAACTGAATAATATGATCTAATATTATTTATGTAATCATAAATTTATGTATACCTCATCAGTGACCGAACTAATCAATACTAAAACCTAGCTAGAGTGCATTTATCTTATCTTAACAGTCCAAAAAATGATGATATACCATAATATTATACTATAGATAGTATATACCTATATAATCATGTAGATTTCCACTATGTTATTTACCCATTGCTACATTTTTGTCACTTGTTCGTGAGCATAGATAATCATATCGGCTCATAGATTTTTACGGCTCTTTGGATTCAGCTAATTAGATTCGGGCCATTGTCCGCCTCACATAGATATAGAATATATAGGTCATAGGTGTTTAATTATTATAATGGTCCAACTATATGTTTCAATCAAAAGAATATTTTAAAAATATTTTGTTAATCAAGTCATCAATCAATTATTATTATTAAATAGTAAATAGTAATTGGGCAAAAAACTAACAAAGTATTCAAAATTAATAAATAATATATTTTAAGTTTTCTAGCTCATACTTTTGTTCAATATAAAATTAAATACTATAGGAACTGTAACCAACTTTTTAAGCACATTTTCTTGTCAAATTTTACAAACAAAAATAAAATTTATTATCATAAATTCCTTCTTCTAGTATGTATAAGTACAAATATTATAATTTTTCAATTTATGTTGTCTAGAATCGGCAATGTTAAGATATCAAATAATAGCATCTATATTTTTAAATTGTCAGTCGATAAATCCAATAATTAAATATTTGTTATTGAAGTTAATACCAAAAATAAATCAGTAATACGTAGAACATATTTTTTTAAATTATGAAGATAATTTATCACTAGGTAGCTAAATTGCAGAAAGATTACATTTTGAGAATTTTTACATTAATTAAAATTTTCAACATAACTATGTTATAGAAAATAATTTACATATATATGTACAGGAGTCCAGAAAAAGTGAAGTAATTCGCCATAAAACCATTTGAGGTTAATGATTTTTAAATTTTAAATAATATTCAAGAGATTGATTCCCCAAAGAATATATTATATATACTATTTACGCCACTGAAATATAGTTAATTCAATAGTTAGAATTAATAATACATACCTAGGATCATGGTAGATACTAGGTATATTTAAAAAAACTAAAAAAGATATAAACCTAAGTAAATTATTAATAAAATAATAAGTAATTATTGAAATCTTCAAATAATTTAATTAAATCCAAATTAAATTAAATTAATTTAACTTTAAATAATATCAAAAATGTAACTATAATATAGCTCGTCAGTTTAAATAATTTAGAAGTACCTTACCGTGAAAAACTTAAAAAAAATATGAACAACTACGTATTCTGATTATAATTATTATCTAAATACTAACGTCAATAACTTTAAGTCGCAGTTAAGTATCTTAATACGATTGTAATACATTATTTATCACAAAATAAAATGTTTTAGAAAAATAGTACCTATCATTAAAAATACGTTTTCCATTGAAGAATAATTTTCCAGGAAGAGAAATTTTGATTCATTATTGTGGTTTACCGCTATTGAATGAACTGAAAACTTTCCGTAAATAATAATGTAATTCATATTATTTTATTGAATAATAATATAACTTAGGTATATTACCAGTAAAATAAAGAATTTTCATTTTCTTTTATATGAAATAACTATGTATTTGCATTCAAAAAACCATTATTCAATTGTTTTTCATTTAAAATGGCAACAATAATTTATTTTCTATGTACTTTTTATCAGTTTTATCTATATAGTAGTTATATCATTTGTATATTATATGTTAAAATAATAATATCAATTAAGTACTTATATTATTTAAAATTTTAAATGTATGGATTTAATATTATTTATTACTTATAGCTAGACTTAGATGTTAAACTTTTTCAATTGATTAAAGTAGTTCAAATTAAAATGATCAATAAAAATAAAATTTAATTATGTCTATTTATTTTATATCAATTAATTATCAATATTTTTTGGAATGTAATAGTAAAATATAGCCAAATAAATATTAATTTGTTTATAAAAAGTATCATATACAGGTAACCAAATAATTAAGTATTTTATAATGTTCATAGTTCATATAAAAAAGAGTAAGGAATATAGTACATGTAGGTATTAACTAGTACTTAAAATTAACATAGAATCTACGATTTATTGATTTTTATTTAAGATAAATCGTTTTGTAGGTGGATTTGTATGCCTACTCGTTATTTTATTACATACGCATTACGAGTATAATATGAATTTAGTAATTGAATTATTCGATTTCAGCAGTTGCAGCTACCTTTAATCATTTATTAATTTACTGTGGATTATGATCTGAGACCGCTACCTGCGTATTTGTAACCCCTTGTAACAGCATGTTTTGCGTTTGCGTATATCGTTTAAATACACAGAATTATATCGTTTGTTTTGAAACTATTCATAATAAAGCCAAAAGATAAAAAAAAAATATATCCACTTATTGCCACGGGGTTTTTTTTTTCAAAATTAAGACAAAGAAAAACTTATCTGTATTGTAAATCCAACATTATAGTATAAAATGTAGATATTAAACTGTTCTTGACGCTCTGTCACGCGCAAACAGTACACTTTATATTACACAATCAATTTTATTCTTTTGAATATTCCGTCACCATGATTATTCTGTTGATTATACATTTCATTGTAATACTTTCTGTTGTTTGTAAGTTGTAGTAATATTTGCATTCTTAAAAATCGTGTATAATATTATATAATATAAATGACCGATTGTATAGTCACGCACACAGTCATAATAGGTATAATTATGATTGTTATTCTTGCGACAATATTACAATTGACCGATGAAAAATGTGGACTTAAGCTCTCGCAGACTCACGAACTAATAGAAATTGATGACGAACGGTACCCAGGAGTTGATAGTTTTCTACCAAAAAATTTTTTTATTATTTCTTTACAATTAAAATGTGCTATATATTAAATCAGTTGTTCATATTTAAAATATTAAAAAATAGTGTATAACATATTGAATACAAATATTATATATACTTAAATATTAAATAATTTCAATAAAATTATTTTTTAACAATAATAATAGTTTTTGTACCAGCATTGAAGTCATTATGTCGAAAACGCGAAAAATGTATTAAAAGAAAAGTTATTTTTAAATTTTAAATATGATGTATAAAGTACCTCATTATCAATTGTTAAAGGTCATATCTTGTTGTTAAAACTATTCTTTTCTGTTTGACGCCACGAAGTATTTAAATAACTTACACAATTTATTAAAAATATATCAACTTATTTTATATACTTATCAATACATATTTATTTTTATTTTAATAAACATTTTATTAAACAAATTTACATATACTCATACACACCTATATATATATTCACCTTTGATTTTTAAAACTTTTTATCATAAAAATGCGATTGAAGTCCACTGATCACCACTAACAGTGTTCTAAATATATTTTATAGTTCAACGATATTTTATAAATTATTGTATTACTTACATTTTTTTCCTGATAACCTGGTATCAATGTATCAGGGAGGTAATGCGAATTTAAATTTTATCCCAGGGAGGGGGGTTCTCAGAGCTTAGCCCCTTCCCCGAACATAGATTTAGTCTTCAAATCTGTTTACAGGTTATTCCAACGCTTACAATACATAGTGATAATAATATACAGTTTATTATATTGTTTGCATTACTATTTTTGCGGAGACCTACCCCCCTCCCAAAAAAGAAATAAAAAAAGTAAGAGTAATGTTGGATCTATAATTGTGCCAATATATTATAATATTTACCCTAAACGAATCCTATCCAATATCTACGCAGACACACACGCCGCTTTGTCGGTGGAGTGTCGTAGTCGTTTGTTTTTGTCGGGACACCATCGCGGTGATCGAATAGCCAATTGGCGTATAATTCTATATTATAATATTATATACGTAGACAAACAATTACGCCGACAGAGATGTTTCGTGTCAGTGTACGTCTGTACGATGATAATAATAATAATAATAATGAATATGCGTGTGTGCAGTCTTGTAGAACATCAAAAACCAAACGCACGCGGAAACTCGCGACGAGTGGGCCGGTGAGCCAACACACGCCAACCGGTTTTTTACGACGTGCCGCGGCACACGGGTGCCGCGTCCAAAGACAATGAAGTGCACGCACGCGCAAACGCATACTCATACACCGCTCGCCGCCCGAACACAGAAACTTGGTGAGCGGCGCAGGGTCAATCGCATTCTTCACCTCCCCGAGAACGATTTCCTCGTACTTTTCTGTTTTCTCGTCACATATCGGTGTTCTTTTGTTAACGTGCGTCTCCCACACACGCACACACCACGGCGGCCACGTTCAAGGCTGACGTAAATATTAAAATATAATATTATAAATTTTATTTAATTGTGTCTGCGCGTATTATATCATGGTGATATTATTTTAGTACCATGATAATTATTCAGCAGCCGTCGAGCCACCGATGTGTACCTACTACCGCGTGCGTTTCGATTTTTCGAAACTTCTTTTTGTTTTCATATATCGGTTCATAACAATAACACATTTCAGCTTATATACATATAGGTAGAGATTCTCTACACAGCGTTTCCTTTAACAACGAATTTATTCAAACTATGATTGTTGTGATTTTCAAGTAGGTACTATGGTTAAATCATGCTATACGAGATGGCAAAACAAACTTTAATTTTTCAAATAATAATCACCCTTTTTCTTGTCGATATTTGACAAATATACATAAATATTCGTATGTATAATATATATATGTTATTAAGCAATTAAGTTTCTACCAAGTAGTTTTTGAATTATTTCAATTTGTGTACTAAGAATGGTAAGTTTAGGAAATTTTCAGTACAAGTATTTTAATAACTCAAAAACAACTAGCTCAAATTTTAATAATAAATCAACATCAGGTATTAAACAAAATTGCTTGGTATTTAACCATCTATACTTTATATAGTCTATAGTTTAAATTATTATATTAAATATAATTATAATGATTAATGACGATCATCCAGTTATCGTATTCGGGTTTATGTAGATAAGTAGATTTGTTAGTCATTGGTAAAGCATTCACAAGTTGTATGCTATATATAGAAATATAATCAAGTAGACGCTTTATCTAGGTATTATAGTTTATTTTTTTATTATTTTTTACTAACATTTTAACGTTTTGCGTAGGTTGTACAAAATATTATATTCATTATATTCGGAATAGTATTTTATATTATAAATGATAGTAAAATACTTACACGTTATAACTCAACAAAATTAAATAAATAGCGAAATAAAGGCGAGAATTTAAACTGGTAATATGTATTACTTCAGGCTGACAAAGCTGCTGTAATCTGGAATACTTTCAACAAATCTAAAAATTCAAATATATTGGACATTAAAAAAATCCAGTAGTAACTTGCGGATCGGAAAAATGGTCGTTACGAAAGACAAAAGAAAGAAAAGTGCTCAGAAAAATGTATGGACCATGTACTAATGTAAATACTAGAGAATGGAAATTCAGAAAAAATGGAGAACTAATTACATCAAAACCTGAGTATTGTGGAAGATGTCACCACGAGACGACTAACATAGGCAGAATACGCATAGCGTAAGGATTGATGCTGAGAACATAGTATATTTTCCGCAAGGAAAAGATCACTGGAACGCGTGAGATTACGGTGAAAAGACAGGGTAAGAGAAGACGTAAAAAGAGCGAAACCAGAAAAGAACTAGAAGCTAATATCATTATAGAAAGAGAAAACTGGAGGCAATTATGGTGGACGATAAGGTCTTGGAAATTGAACATCACGAAAAAGAAGAAAAATAAAATAATATTATTATATACATCATCAACATTTTTCTTCATTTTTTTTAAAAATTATACAGGAATTTAATTATGAAACAATAAGATCTTGTTTTATTATGTTTACATTATAGTCATTAATATTTTGTTGGCAACATGCAGTTAGTAGAAATTGGTACATATTAATAGAAAATTCATAGATTATTCAAATTTAAATGATTTAATATAACATAATACTGTTACAGCGTTATTATTTTAAATGTTGACCAGCAAATTATTAATATGTATACAATGTATACACAAATATTTATTAAAATAAATATGTATTTAAAAATTTTAAATCATTTTATGCGTGCATAAAATAGTTTGTTAGTGAAAAAAAATGTCATACATTTAAGTGTGTGTGACATTTAACAAGAAAATATTAGACAATTTGTAATAGGTATTAAAATGTCAAAAAAATCATGAAATGTATAATAACTAATGATAGTTTTTTATTTACATTTTACACCCCTCCAAATCCTAAGTAAAAAAAAAGCCAAGGAGGACTTTAAACCATATTACCTCTTTCCCCATGATTACGATAATGGGGCGTAATAATAAACACATAATACTGAAGATTCTAAATCATTATGTGGTTGTAAGTGAGATGCAGCCCTACATAATATTGTTGGAATTCATACGTTCTTCTGATAAACCCGAGCTACAACTCGTACTTAATCTAGGATTGGGCCGCAATTCACCAATACCGCATTATGTTTATTATGCGATATTCATTAATGACGTTAAGACATTTCAAATCACTAATTGTTATCTCTTTCAACTTTTACCCTAGGACCTATCTTTCATTTTCAATAAACGAATTTATGATTCTTCTAGTTACTAGAGTCAAGTTCTTAGGCTTAGATTTTTACAGTTAACTTACCTAGTCGGTGTATTAAAAAATATAAAATTAAAAACTTAATGATATTATCATAAAGCATTTGTTGTATACAACTCGCTACCTATAAGAATCCTTTCAGAAATTTCATAAGGAACTAACCAATTATTATATTATCTTCTTTGATAAAACTTCTTTGGTCTTTAAGTTAGGTATCACAACAGGGAAACTTTTTGTTTGAATATTTCAAAGTACGGTACTTACTTGGTACATGTATTTTAATATTTTATAATATGTTAAAAAAAAAATATTTACTAAATCATATTCTATGTACAGATTTAAGTAATAATAATAATATTAATAATAAAATACAGATAACGTTGCCTGCAAAGCATTTAGGCAAATGTAGATAGACTCATATGTGTGATAATATTTATTTACGTTATTTTAAATATACATATATAAAGACAACAACAAAAATATATTACTTAAGTTGTTACAATATTATTTAAAAATTAAATTACACAAGTTATATTATTATAGCTAAAGATTATTAATTATTAACAAAATATAATATAGTTTATTGAATTGTACTATATTACACAGTTATATCATAAGTTATTCGTTCAATTTCAGTGAAATTTTTATTTAATTTTCACTTTTAATCCTGTAAATTTTTCAATTAAATCTAGTAATTTTAGGAAATGTTTAAACTATAATATAGATCTATTATATTGTTTTATTTTATTGCCAGGTTTATTATGGTAGGTACTTGTTATTGACATCATTACTTATTAGTCATTACTATTTATTGTTGTTCAAAAAAAAAAAAAAATATTCACGTATATTTATTGAATTGTTTTATTCATAATAAAAATAAGTAATAATAATCTGGAATCCACAGACTGTAAAAACTTAAAAAAAACGCAGTATAAAAATTTAGTCTGAAACTGAAATCAATGTTATTTTTTTGTTAAACATTGTAACGTGTTTGGCCTTGAATTGTCGAGGTTGTTCATGTCCTTATAATTATTATTGTAACAACTATGTAGTGTGTATAATAATACAGTAGCAAAAATTACCATTTAGATAGACTAATTTGCAAACTAAATTATGGTAGGTAGTACCTATACCTAAGTACCTAACTATACTTAAGACTGAAAGTATTGACGTATTTTATTAGTAAACATTCTTTTTCTTTTCAATAAAGTAGGTATTTAAAGTTTCGAGTATATTTTAACATAGTAGTGTTAATTACATTACTAAATGCATGTACGGTTTACTACTAAATTTTTACTATTATAATAACATATATAAATAACAAAATCTGTGATCCAAAATTTATATTATTTGTATTTATATATATTTATAAATATTTATAATGACTATATTTAATATAGTAAAACCATAGTCTAGTAATATATTACAGGAATTAAATATTTATAATTTGTGTCTGTCCATGAATACCTGACTCTACCAAAAATACTTAAAACAAGAGTAAAATAAAAATAATTCAAATTTTGTTTAATTTTTTTTTTTTGACTTTCATAACTCTTATATTTTTGTAGAGTGTCTATGTGTGTGAGAGAGTAAATAAAATTTAAAAAATATATTATATGCATGATTATTGTTTTTTAATTCTTAAGACGTTATACTTATACATTTATATAAAATTTTAATTTTTAATAATTTTTAACTTTTAATAGTAACTTTTCTGCTTACTTTAAAAACTAGAATAAATATTCGATATTAATCTTCAAAATGTTTGGAAAAGTATTTTGTTTTAAATATAGATCAACACAATGATGAAAAAAAAATAAAGGAATACAATATTAGAATTTTACATGCATCTCTTTAAATAATAATTTCTAAAACATATAGTATAATAATATTGATAAAGATATCATAACTTAATACTACTTTTTAAATTATTTTATTCATATTAATGATAAAACAAAAGAAATTATTTGATTTCAGCGTGAAGTATAATAAACACACAAATACGCATTAATAAATTAATTAAAATAACAATGTTAATAAATTACAGTTATTTTCACTATTAAAAATTAGTCATAATGTATATGTATATTAAATATAAATATCTAATATTTGAAATTAATAAAAAAAAAATACTCTGTATACTGAATATATTTTGTAAAAAAATAACTGCAAAATTTAATTTTAAAGTTGATTATGCTGTGAGTGTTAAAATACTAAATATATCTAAAACTATTTTATAAATTTTAATATTTTTATTACTTATAGTTAGATACTATTTTGTTAACGTTTGTCACTATAACATGTACAACGTATAGTAAGTTTACCTATATAGCATATAGTATTACAGCTAAATTAACTCCTAAAACTAATTTTACATTTAAAAAATAATAATTGGTTAATTTGTCTACATAATGGAAATTCGACCAGCTAAAAATTTACTAATTTTACTCAGCAGTCGTGTAAAATAATATTAATGACAACATACATAATAGTATTATTTTACTTGATCAGCGTTTTCTATTGGCCAACGACTACTGGTTTTCGAGTAGACTTCTGTATAATAAAATGATACTATAATGTAGACACGTGTAAAATAATAATTATTATTGTAATGCCGAGTAGGCATTATAGACAGCTTACTGTACAGTAATATTTTATGAACCTAATGATGTTTAAAATATTAATTTAGTCTGTAATTTCTATATTACGTCAATGTAGTTATACTTACATAAATAACGTGTATTATTTATTTATTTTTACATTTTTCGAAGTATTCGTCTTATTATTATCATAGTTTATTTTTTGATACACCTAAGTTTTTATGTATTTAATACACTATTAATAATTTTAATGCCAATTTACGAGTACAGATATTTTAATCCTAATTGAAATTTAACGTCAATATAAAATAATAAATATTAGTTTGTAGCCTCACAGCTATGTAAAAGTAAAAACAAAATTCAAAAATCTCGTGCAGAGACATGCAATTAAATTCTTCAACGAAAGTACGTCATCATCAGATTAATCATTGTGCGATGTGCCACTTTTCAAATTACATGGGAATGTTTCACTACATATAAAATAGTGTATAATAAAACAAAATGTATAATCTGCATTCTGCTTTCTATTAATTGCTCTTTGAATATTTCAAAGTGCGATGAAAAGTAAAGAGTAATAATAGTATATACATAGGTATAATATAGATATCTAAGAAGCTAAACATATAATTTAATTGACTACGACAGTGAAAAAAATGCTTATTTTTGCTTATTTAAAATTGTCAATATTGTGTAAGTCTGAATAATCAATGTTTTCTCAAGAACCTACCGATAACATTTTCTCTGAGATGCTGTGCATATTATATTTATTTTTGTTTTTTTTTTAACCTACTTATTTTAATATCATTAACCCCTTCGTTTAAAATGCATCAATCAAAAATAAATTATTAGATTAATTCTTAAACCGAAATGTTATTTTTAATAAATCACGATAGTTTATTTAAATAGTAGTAGTAGTATATTATGTCAGGTGTCTCCAAATTACGGCCTGTTATGGTTTTCAAACCCACCGGCAAAATTAACTGAAGTGGTATTTAGAAAATATATTAGTTTGAAGTTTGAGCTATTGTTATTAATTCTTTACTAAATTGGAAATAGGTAATAAAATAATTTTTCTAAAATTTCTCTCTATCATTCTCTAAACAATTTTAGTCTGCGATGCCGAAGCGTATTTTACACTCAGACCACCGCAAAAATACGGACTACGACTACACGTATATTTGAAAACTCTTCTACAGGGAAGTTAAAAATAAAACTTAATGTCATTCTTACCTTGATCACTTGATACACTTCTCAGTAACTGCTGCTAATGATAAATATGGGGCAATTACATGCACCAATCAACAGCGTTCGTCTGGAAGTAAATATATAGCTGATACTGAAAGTCTGCTGTTGGACACGATTACGGTTTACAATTTTGGCGGAAAATTTTTTTTCACTCGAACTATGTTACGGTTGTGACGACGAAAACATCGAAAACGAATTGTATGACGATTAAATAATATTATTGTATTTATTATAGTAGGTATTGCGTAAATCTGCGCAAAAACCCGTATCGTCCTGGACGTGAAAATAATATAAACCACGTGTGCGCATTCAACAACACTCAATACTATATTATTTTGTTATGATAATACGACTTTAACGGACTGCGACGACGAATCGAACGCACGAAATTAAAACCGGTGGTGACGGCGCGACCAGAACCGGCGCAATGGCCAATGACGATGTCGACGGAACTATATATATGCGTGTAGGTATACACAGCAGTGTTACAATCGAATTGAAACTGACAAAACCAGGAGGTAGAATGAGCTGTACACGACTTGTAGCAAAACGGTCGATTCGTACTGATGCGTCGGACACGACTATAGGTAAATCGTTGACGAGCGTTTTCCGCGCGCGAGCGCTTATGATATTATTGTGTAATAACTCAGTGGCGGCTATACCATTTCTCTCTCTCTTATATATACACATACACCTCTCTCTTTCGCTACCAGGCAAATATCAACCTCCAAACGACGACGACGACGACGACGCCGCCGCCGCCGCAGAACAGTGAGACTGTTATACGTATAGATGCAATAAAATATTATTGTGTATATTTGGAGGCGAAAGAGAAGAGGGGTTAGATATTAGGTTAAACCTAGTCTGGTTTACGTTCGTCGAGGAAGTGCCGCGCGCAAAAATTATCACCCTGTACGGCCAAGTGTGAATGTCTTATAACAGGTACGTAGTCTACGTGTCATCCACCGTGCTATATACCTACAGAGCGGACGTGTCGTCTTTCCGAGTGCGGCTGCTACAGCGGGGTCATCGGACCAAAAAAACCAACGCGCAGCACGTCAAAGGGGCTACCGGAATTCACGTGTTACGACGTGACGAGCGCCCCCCTCTCGCTGCACAGCTGATCTTTATTGCGAGCGATGTTACCCGCAAAGCACAAAGCAGCCGTGCGCGGCGGGTAACGGAAGCAGAGAGGAGTAATATTGGCTCTGGAAGTGTCCGCTTTAACGCTTCCACTTTTACTTCAAAAGGTACGCTCAGATTAGACTTAAAAAATATTTAGTACCTATAGTATTGTTACATTTGATAAAAATATTGAAGACATTTGCTTATTTTCGAAAACGTATCATGATTATTGTTTTACCTAGAATAAAAGCAGAAATATATTTTATTTTTATTCTGGTACAGAATCGTACTTACATACCTTGCCTAGTAAATTGCAATAGTATTTTGGATTTTTTCATTGCCTGCTCAGCTCTTGCGTTGTGTTTAAAATTTAAAAATAAGTTACAATAGGTATATTAATGTTTTAGTATTAATGTTTATAGTGAACTAATTATCATATCATTTTTCAAAACAATTTTCTTTTAATATATATACACACTGTATTGTGTGTGTATAATAGTATAAAATAATTAGAAGTAGAATGTCATATCATGTTAGATTTTTTTTTTTTTTTTTTTTGGTTAAGTCCAAAATATAATTAAACAAAATAGAAATCCGTTTCACAAATCTTTAGATCATATTATTGAGTTTATTTGTAAAATTTTCCAGCACGTAAATTTATTTTTTGTTGTTTCTGTTAGTGGTTCTTAGTTTTATTTTTTGTCAACGAAAATGTACAATTCTATTTAATAGTTATCATCTATTGACTATTGCAATCCACTTTTTTTTAATATAAATTCATAATATAATATATTAAAAGTATATTTTAAATTATATTTTAAAATATTTGCAGTATCCAACAAAATACTAATCTATATAAGCATAATGTTTTTAAGAACCCATTTCATAATTCTAAAAATTATATACATTCATAGCAAACATAGCATGTTAATAAACCTATTATAAATATTATATATTATATGCTATCTTATGTAGTAGTCAAAATATCATACACTCCCCTATTATTTATTCATTATTTCCACTGTTATGGTTGTTAGTTGTTATTATGAAACAATATTATAATAATACGCTCCCTCCACCCACGCGATATAATTACTGTACTTATGTAAATTTTTACGCACTTAAATATAATTATAATTAGTAGGTATTAGATACAAGTAAAATTGTTTATGATGATGACTTCACAACTTACGTCATACAATATAGATTGTAAATTGTAATATACAACCATACTTACTAATATGTAAGGTTAGTACGTTATACACAAATTGCAACCCAAAATCTTTTTTCCACTCGAATCGCGCGTCCAACGATATTTAAAACCACTATACAAATTGCGTCCCGACGAATAAACATTATTTTCTAAACATTATTTAAGACCGTTAAAAGCAAATTATTATTATCGGTAGGTAAAAATATTGATTTTTTTGTTGTTAATTGTTATGCAATTAAAAGTTAAAATGGTAATATACCTAATTATTATAATTTATAACTGAAAAATAATAAAATTGATAAAAATTATTATAAAAAAAATGTTAAGTAAGAAAATGAAAAAACTGGTAAAAACTTCAACGATACCCTTTTGATATATAATTAAGACGGGTTAATTGACCATTATTATATTTTGCCAAATTTTGTCTTAAAAATCTTTTTTTTCACATACCATCCGTCTATTTTTATCATTAAAATATTACGTTTCTTTTTGTGCATTTTTTAAAACATTAATGAATTGAAAGACATTTGGGCATGCTGAGTAAAACATACTATTAAATTTGAAATGAAAAGCTTCACAACTATTCGTAGTTCGAGTAATGGAACATGAATACATTACCCACACAAAAGGCGAAAAGTCACAATTAGACTTTATGTAAGATAGTAAGTCTACATTAAGTACATATTGTACTTTTTCATCTTTGGGTAAAATCGATGCAATATCGTCAATAAAATAATTTTCACTTTATCTGATTTCAAAAAAGGGAGAACAAAATAATATTAAAAAAAAAAAAAAAAATACTTATTTCTGAATATTTTTGTATTCTTGACTTAAACTAAGCGTTTGCATTTTTCTCTACAAACATTGACCTAAACTAAACCGGCATCCTTTCATTTGAACTGGTGGTCACAACATTAATAATGATAAATGAATTGATTTTTCTAAGCCTGCAAATATTATTTTGGATGAAAAATCGATATTATTTTTTAAAAATTCAGATTTGAGATATGAAAATGTTTTTGTATAGGCATATTTATTTTTACTATAGGAAGTAAAAAAAAATAATACCAATAGTGTATAAATATAATTAAATTAATTATTACTTTTCAAGCCATGGATTTTAAAAAATTGTGTAAATAATTTTAGACAACTTTTAAAAGTTTTATCAACAAATATTAAATTGACTTCATTTAAACATTTTAAATTATTAATAGTTGAAAAAATATACTTTATTTTTTTCATTTATTCTATACATTTTTTTTTATATTTAATGTAATTTTTATCACTTAGTTTAATGTATGACTTCCACATTTTTTTACAACAACTCCAATGTTGAATATCATTTTTTAATATTTTATGGTAACAAATAATGTGCATCTATCTATATTAAATAAAGCTTTAGTTTTTTCACTTAAAATCAATGAAGCTATTTTATGCGAATATTTATCAAAGAACACACCAATGTTTACACCAACAACTTGCTACAAATTAAACTAAATAATAAGTAATTTGATTCAAAATCTATAAGCTCATATCTGAAACGGAACTGGAATATTAATAATCAATGTGAGAAATATAATTGTTATATAGTACAGACGCAAATCGTGTAGTTTAGATAAAGCTAGACGCAATTCGGTAACCACTTTTTGGATTTTTTATTTCAGGACGCAATTCGTGTGCAGTCAGTTATTAATAATGACATAGTCAGAGGGAAGGAAAAATGTTTATTGTATTATTTATTCAAGGTTAAAAAGTTTATTCCAAAAGTTATGAAGCCTCTTCGCAGCCATTATATTCTTAACTATACTATTTTTTTTTATACCAAAAATGATAACAGAGACTGAAAAAAGACTTAATGGACTGGTTACTTCTACGCTCACATGTGTTTTATTCATCTATAAACATACTGTAAGAAGATTTATATTCTTCATTCTGTACCTCTTCACATCACTCACCTAGCCGAAACCGCTGAAGCTATAAGTATAAAATTTGATCAGTAGTAGTTTTTTATGACGAAAACACTCATTAACAAATTATTTTCGAAAATTTATCTCCTAAAACATCAAAAAGTGTTAAAAGTTATTTCTTGGACAGATTTTTTTTAACTAGCATACATATTCTATAATTTTATTTTATATTTTTAAACTTATGTTTTACATTTAATCAAAGCTACTCAAATGACTGTTAAAAATATATGAAGTTTTAACTTAACGGAGTTTAAGTATACTGATTTTATTTAATTTTCATGGGAAACTCTGTGCGAGATAAATTATACCTAATATAGTTATTAGTTATTAACATTACGGTTGATTAGTTCAATTTTTATCGAAAACATTGCATTTATTATATTATTTCTACTTAATTATTACTATGGTTTATTAGTATATATATTTATACCATATTACATTATTGTTGATAATATTTTTTTTTTTTTTTTTATGAAATTTTTGAGGAATACATCGTCTTACCGGCTTACCGCACAATAGAAAATATCTTATCTATGCATAGATCTGTGGTACAGATAACTAAAATAACTAATAACTTAAAATTAATTGGCATGTTTTAAAAACGTCATTGCATTTAGTAAAATTAATAATATACACAGGAGTTTTAAGTACACATCAATAATGTTTTTTATTTGTAACAAAATAATTAACTTCATTATTTATAACTTAACATGTAATTTTAGGAAGACAAATAAAAATTAATCTAAATTCAAAACTGCTACTATACAAAACTCTCCTCAAGCCAATCTGGTCATATGGAATACATCTTTGGGGAGCAGCAAAAAAGTCTAACGTCTCCAAAATCCAGACATTCCAATTGACCTTATTACGAATGATTACATGTGCTTCTCCATACGTTTCAATCTATACCTTACATTTAGATCTACAGATACATATCGTTCAAGAAGAAGTCAAGTACTCCTATAAACTATTTTGAACCCGTCTTAAGAACCACTCTAACCCACTAATCCTTGCTTTAAACTCCGATCCATCCCAGAAAATCCACCTAGAAGGTTAGAGTGAAATTGGAATCGCGACCTCAAATAAGATAACTTTTTCTATCTAGTAAGTGTTGCTGCTGGGTGATTATTTCTTCATGTCAACCATGCCAATACATTATTATCCTCAAACATGCTTTTTATAAAAAATTATTTATAGATTGTTGTCCTAATAAATAAAATGTTTAAAAATAAAATTATACAATTTCACCCAAATGTTAAATTCAAATGTCAATAAAAAAAAATGTTATTAGCGAATTTTTTTTTAAATTCTATGGTTTCAGAATGAACCATTTTATTAATTTATCCAATTTATAAATGGTGGTTACAAATAATTAAAAATTATATTATATTATTCCCATTAGGTTTTAGCATTGATTATAGAATCAATTCTATAATCAATGGTTTTAGTTAGGTACCTATAAATTATTGAACTTCTATAATTGCCGTGCTATGGTGACGCTACCACGGCACCGATGGATAAACAATTTTGTTTTGAATATCTAGTTGTTGGTAAGTTATGCGTTTTTTTTTTCTGTAAGTGGTTACAAATGATTACAAATTATATGTTTAATTAAATTTTAAATTTATTTATTGTATATTTAATAAGCGACGGTGCCAGAGTAATCCATCTGAAAATAACCATTTCTTAAGAAAAAAGATTTGGTATTCTGTTGATACCAAATTTTACACAGAAAAAGATCTCAATTATAAAATATCTACACCTGTTAATGATTTATCATTTGACATATTTTATTTTCATCCCCACCCTTCCACGTTATCATCAGATTTCATTGATGAAATATAATCTAATACATCCTTATCATAAAGCAACACGTAAATACAAATATGACAGGTATGTTATTGGTGTTAACGTATTATAAATTAGGTACCCGTGTGTTATAGATAATCCATTAATTTTTATTATTTTTTGAACGCATAGAACAAAAGAAATAGTAGATAAAAAAATATATATTATAAAATATTCAAGGATATTAAACGAGTAGAGGGATCTATTATTTGTGGATTCCAGAGTCAGATTATGTTGGATTCTAATCCTGATCATACAAATAGAAAACTAATGTGACAACCTTTGACAACTGTCGTCACACATCTGATAATAACAACAACAGTTTTAAAAAATAATTATACCACTCTGTTTATAAAACAATAAATAAAGGTTAAAATAATTGGGAAAATAAAATACATAATATGCCTATAAATAATTATCATTTTATCTGGTAGACATTTATCTATAACAATTTATTATACCACAATACATAAGTTGATGATAGTTAAAAATTTGCGTACATACAGTGCTTGCATATTAATTACCACTTTTTTTAACTTATTATTTTATAATATAATTTTGCAGATGTGTGCCTACACTTTTACTTGAACTACAACTCCAATAATCTTCATTAATAATAATATTTAATCATGGAAATTTTTCTATCTACAAAACGCAAAAATGATATAGCATAAATATTCAAATATAGCTTTAACTAAAAAGTAAAAAAAAAAAAGATAACATTCTAATGTTTCTGAGGATTTTTTAGTAACTTTAAGAATTACTTAGTTAAGCAACTAAATGAAAATAAAAAATCAATAAGCATACGACAATTGTTTACTGTAACATACTTACGTCTATTAATGCAAGTATAGACTGACTACCAATGTCAAATTTTATATATTATTATTATTAATTTATTTGCATAAATATTATAATTTACATTTATTTTTTATTTAATAATAATTGTAGAGAACAATTTACCATCATAATGTGACTACCTATGTGTACGAAGTTACTAGTTGTACTAGTTTTATTTCCTTAAAAAAAGTATTAAGTATACATTATTATTAAATTATAAAAATATTAATGAAATATTAGATTAGGTTTGTTTATTTTTTCAAAAATTTTTTTAACATTTATGAGAATGTTATAATTACATTATCATTTATTTATAAAATATATATCAAACAGTAAGTCACATTGGAGTCTATAAATTTAAAATGTTTTTAACTAATGTTATAAATGGAAACACATAATATCCAAAGATGTTACAAATTTTCAAAGTTTCAAAATTTACAATTTTATAGAACTAATTTATAAATTACGTTAAAATATTGAAATACGAGTATATCCACTCATTAGTTAATACTTACCCATAAATATTAATAGAATTGCTTTTAAAATTATCTATCCTGCGAGGGGAGTCTTTGATTGGTGTAACAACGGTATTTCGGGTAATTTTCTTTATCTTTTATCCGCTAGGGCTGCTTTTTTTGGTGATTCTTGAAAAACGTGTTTTTCCTGGAATTTGGAAAATCAGCCACATAACTCTAATTTTTAAATGTAATATTATTTCAGACGTAAAGATTCTTTCTCATTTATTAAAAAGTTCGAAATGCTAATCTTAGATTCTATTACATTCTTTTTAAACTCTGCAGTCTCGATCAATAAGCAACATGGTTTCCGTCCGAGAGGTTCAACTGAAACTTATAACTACTTTCGCGTTATGATGCCTTTAAATATAGATCACAGATGGACGTAATTTATACAGATTTTGTGAAAGCTTTTAGCTCTGTGAACAATTAAACACTTGTTTTTATATTGGTGACAGTTGGCCGGTTCGGCTACCCTCTGATAGATTGGATATGTTCTTATTTACTAAATATAGGCCTCAATGGGTTACATTTTTCGGCTCCAAATTTCGTATATTTATAGCGCCGACGGGTGTTCCTCTAGGTAGACATCTGTTTCCAATCTTATTTTCGCTATTCAAAAATAGTTTATCAAATGTCTCTCGACACTGCAAGTTTCTGTCGTATGCTGATGATATAAAGATTTTTCTTAAAACCGTTGTCCAAGATGATTGCATAATCTTATAGAAAGACTAGGACAAATTTGTTGAACGAGCTATCAAATATTGGGTTATCTCTTAACATCGATAAATGTAAATTTATGACCTTCACTATTCCTGTTTCCCTTATTTATTCTCCTACTTAATTAACGGGACCGTTCTTATTTCTGTTGATAGTGGTATTTGCAATCTTGGTTTCATTTATAATTTTTCGATGTTTTGACCATATTACGTGCAAATAAAATAAAGTATTAAGTTTTATAAAGATAATTGCTGAAGAATTTAAACTGTCAAAGTATTTTAAGGCGTTATACTGTACACTGGTCAGATCCATCCTTGAGTATGATTCCGTGGTGTGGAATCTTTACTCAATAATAATAAACAACCAATAAATCAAACGTGTCCATCGTAGATTTATCAGCTTCGCTGGGTTCAAATTGATTATCATCCATCCGCTTCACGACTACGACCCAGTTTTCTTAAACTTAAATACCCTATCTCTCGCCGATCGCCGTCTTTCTCGTGACTTAACTTTCCTTCAAAATCCCATCTATGATAAAATTGAATTTCCTTCTTTGCTTCAATGGCTGCACATGAATTGCGTCCCGATTTATAAAAATTGATAAGAAGGTACACAAAGAAGGCTTTATCTAAGCGACTACACGAGTTGCATCCGACTTTATCCACACGATTATTTTATAATTATATTTTTTTCCTCAGTTATATTTTAAATGGGCAGGTAACTTTTAAGCAGATTACACTTTTAGTTTGTATACGGGAAGGAAAATGATGTTTTTACATCTTATGATTTTTTAAGTATTAATTTAATTTTTTAATACTAATTTAATTTATATACCTACTTCTAATTGCAAAAAAAAAAAAAGACAAAAAAACTATATTTTTAACCTACCGATAGTTTTAATGTGCTTTTGACAGTCTTAAGTCTGTAGAAAAATAATGTTTTTATGTTGGGACACAACTCGTGTACTCGATAAATATCACTGGGATGCAATTCGTATACTCAATAAATATTGTCGGGACGCAATTCTTGTGGAAAATGAATCTTGGGACGCAATTCGTGTGCACCGCCTTCAACACGCATTAGCTTCAGAATTCTAACGCGCCCTATCGTTACGTTGCTCCGTTCTCTGCAACATTATATGTTACAGATTTACCAAAATAATGATACTCTCTCTCGCTGTATGAGGCAAGCCATTAAAGACACTTTCTTCTCCTATTTAAATTGATTATATCATCATAATTTATAGCTAAATTATAAATTTATTTTTGTTTTTTATCCTATGAAGTATAAAATGTATATATTCATGCATATTTTGCAAATTTAAATACAAATTACTGTATTATAATTATATTGAACTATCGCCTGTAAAATAAATTAATTAATTAATTGACCGAAATCTTTAGATAAGTAATTTAGATTCCAAATTATAAACAGTACTTAAAAACTATAAAATAAAAATAAAAACAAAATTATTGGCAACTAACAGCTCCTAAAATATAACCACTCGGCTTAATATTTATAATGTCAAATTATTTCGTAAAAATTTCACATTTGTAATACTTAAGTAATAGTGTATACTAAATATATGTATATATAAATATTTAGGTACATATAGTACCTATTTTGTGTATTAGTGAATAGATAGGTCTACTGTATAATGAATCATTTATAATTTATAAATATTTACTATGTATTATACAATATAACCACTAACCAGTTTATGCATATTCTAATTAAATGTTTATTATCAAGTATTAATAACAAAATTATAATTATGTTTTATTCTGGCTCATATGCTCCTAACTGTCCCGGTCTCACCAAGCTCTAATTGCATACGTATTAACGTATATCATTAAAAATTATCAATTTGCATCAAAACATGATAACATTTTGATGATTTTAAACCAATAACTCATTTGGTATAATGGTATATATATATAAATTATAAATCTATAAGACTATAAAATATTTCAAATATAAGTAAACTAATTTATTTATGTACGCATTTATCACTATGTAATATGAACTTATAATCATTGATTTAATACCATTATAAAATTTATATTAAACAATCATTAGTAATGACTAATAAGTAATAAACCAATAACTAATAATATAATCTCACGATATAAATAATATTACACATTTATAAAATTATAATGTATTCTATAATTCAGTCTATTGGTCTGTACTGATATAATGGATAGGTATTAAATATTTACCTACATCGACTACATCGAGTTTCATCCTATCTTTTGGCCCTTTCCTTTTAGTGCAAGTTATAGGTTCTAAAAACTACAGATTGATTTTATTACAAATTAATTTTAATTAGAAGGTACCTCTACTTTCTAACAACTACTAAATCACAATATCATATTAATAGCGATATCATTTTAGCACTAATTGATACCTGAACCTAATATTATGCGACATATAATTTAAATTACTAACATTTTTAAACAAATAAAAATTATTTCCTCTTCATATTTGATTTTAAGAATAAAACTTAAATATTAAATGGTACTATAGTAATAAACGCCACACTGCTAAAAGTGCTAATAAACAAAAAGAAGCAACATAAAACCGTCTCCAGTAGATAAGCTGAATCGGTTCTTATTTGATATTTCGGTTTTATCAGTATAACTCCTATAATTACTAATTAGTTAATAGTAAAAACTTACTAATTAAATTAGACAATGTTAATAATAATAATAATTACATATTGAATTAATGATATACTAAATTTAAACTTAGACCACAGTAGATACTTAGTTTGTAACTAAATCCTACATACTATAATACATAAAACAATTGAACACCTTGAATTTATATATATATATTTGTTTTATCGCATTGTTTATAAGTTCATTGGCTTTAAATTATACTTATTGTTATAATGTACGTACAAATTAAGTTAATTCTTCTAAATACTTTTTATATATCATAAATAATGGGTTTTCATTAATGTACTTAAAAATTAATAGGATAAACACATTTGGAAGTAGCGTTGATGGATGCTCCCTTCCCTTGTGTTTTTTCAAGTCTTTTACAAACTACAAAGTTAATTAATTTACTTATTGTATTAATAGTGTATATAGATTATAAATAATAATAATAAATAAAAAGTATACATATTGTACATTTATAAATTTAAAAATTTATTATTATTTATTACTCGTCTATAGTATAATAGTACCTACCTATTGGAGTTCACTATTTTACTGTTAAATAATGAAAATGTTGAATTGCCTTATTAAAAGGCTATGAGACACCTGAATTAATGTCCATCTTTGCACGTAGATCACTAGAAAATAAATTTACGAGTACCTGTAACAAATGATGAGAAATAATATTGGAGTTGAAAAAAAATATACTAATGAGTACATTAATTCTTAGTCTAGTTTAAATTGTATTCAATATGAAAACGATATTTATACGTACCTACATCAGCAAAATACTGAAATACGTTTTAAAAAAACATCGTAGCAAAACATCTTTACAAATTACGATACGAGGTAAGTATAAGTGTAACTACAGAACTAAAGTTTATCGCTCACAGCTTGCGACAAGCCCGCCAATATCAAGTCAACAGACATGGAGGTAATGTTGTATGACCACGGTTGTGGTATACTACAGGTTTTTCATAACCTCATAGCAACAGCTGCTGCTACTGGTGTAATGGTGTTCCAGTCCAGTTAAACAGACGGTTCTGCTTGTATTATTGTTTTTTTTTTTTAATCATCAAGCTTTTCTCTACGGGCTTTACGGCTCAGCTTAGGCCTCTGCAACTTGACACTTGTGTTCTAGTCAACCATACTATCACAGACCACAGTCAATTTTCGGTTTTCTTTTTTTCAATTTATTTTTCGGTCTTGCGTCTCTTAACGTCTGCCATTCGACAGTGTTTCGAATTCCGACCGTCAAACCGACGACGTTCTGCTCTGACTTACAGACATACGGTCCACTGGTCGGTCATTTGTCCACCTCCGTTATTTTTGTTGTGTATGTGCGGTGTGTGTGCGTGCGTGTAAGTGTGTGTGTGTGTGTGTGTGTGTGTGTGCGCCCCGCGACGTTTGCAGCGTTCGCGCGAGTGTGTGTGAGTCTTGTGTTTGTGTGCGTGTTCCTTTGCGGTTCGCGCCCGCGCGTGTGTGTGTTAACCAACTCTCATATCGGCTATCACTTAACAGCGGCTTAGCGACTTGAGCAATATAACAGCAGCAGCCACCATCGTCGCCACCTTCTCCGGTACATTCTCATCTGCGAACATAAGGTTGACGAAAGCTTTACCACCGTTTTGATATCACTCGACCCGAGCAACAAACCATGTCGTCAAAAATTGAACAGATTCTATTCATCGAACCGCCGTACGAGCTCAAATTCAAAGGTTAGTAATATTCATTACAAAACCGATGATAGTGGATCTATGTGTGTATGTGTGTACTGTTTTGGGACATTTTGGAAGAGAATTATTCTGATACCTCTTTTTATAAACATTCAAAACCCTTATAGCTATGTAGTTGTATATACTGAGAAACATATTACATTAGAAGTAGATACCTCGGAGTCTAACACTTTGGCTTAGTCTACTTGATATGTGTTTGTTGACTTGGTGTCTACCACACTATTATTTGTTTTTTATTTTACTTTTCTATTGATTACTGTTATTTCCATTTATACTACATCACCACCCTTGTTAATAGTTTTCATATCAACTTGTTATATGACGTCTATTCATGTTAAAATCAAAAATACTAATTACTGTGTTTCTATTTTTTTTTTTTTTTTACATTGTATCTTTGATTAACAAAAATGTGGCTTTACTTTTTTGTAGAAGGTAGTTTCTGTTTAAATTACTACAAAAGTTTTAAATTAATATTCATTGTTTTGATCTTCCTAGTGGGTAAAATGTACTGCTTATTTAATAATACCTACTTAACTAATCATTACAAAAACAAATTTAAAATTAATGTTTTCATTGATATTTGCATTATCTACTAAATTATTTGAACTGTGAGATTGTGTACCATTATTAAATTGTGATAAGTAAGGTCTAAACTAAAACAAGAGAGATTACATCAATATATTATTAGTAAATTAAGTTTTTAATTAGAAATATTTATACTAAATAAAATAATAATTTTTAAAGTATGTAGGTAACTAAGTTAATTTTATTTTTTTCATAACTGACATTTTAACTTAATATAGGTACCTATCTAACATAGGTTCTAATTTAATGTTGGTTTTCTATACAACATTTTTTTAAATTTAAAATTTATATAAATCAATTTTTATTAGCAATTATATATTTTTATGTGCATTGGTCATATTAGAAATTGCAAAATATACTTAAATTTTATAAAAAATTAGTGTAACATACAAAACAGTTAAAAAAAATAAATCATTAAAATACTTTTAAAAAGTACCTAAGTAGAATTTAAATAAAAATGTTACAAAAAACATTAGATTACAAATTAAAATTTCAATATATTTATATAATTTTTTAATTGGGTTATTTATAGTAGACAACACATTAATAGTTATATGATCAATAATTTAAGAAATGGACTAAGAATTATTCCTCTGTAAATACGACAAATACCAAGCTACCAAATACAATATAATTAATTTTTAATGATAATAAAAAATATTTTTTTTAACTAAAGTGTTGTTATATGCCTAATAATAGCAATGTAATTCTATGGGGTTATAAACTATATGATCACAGTTAAAATATTTACATTCCTGCTGTTATATTTAATAAACGCTCAATAACTAAGAACAAAATTTAAAATCTACCTTGTTATATACTTACATAACTTAAGAATATACTTAATTTTTAATTTGTAGTATAATTTAAAATTTAGGAGTCATAATAAAAACAGTTAGAAAGGTGTATAATAAATTTGATATTTTATTAGCAACAATAATTTTCTTTATTGTTTTATTTTTTTTATCTTATCATACATTTTTAATGAATGACATAAGGCAGTGGTTCTAAACATTTATTGTCCTAAAAATCTTTTAAGTTTTGATATAGGCTTATAAAATAAGCATGGCTATTTTTATTTTAAATTATTATTTAATATGAATCATAGAAATGTTAAGATTATTAAAATATATTAAACTATTAGATCAAAATTTTTACAGTAGAATATTAACTAACAACATTTATGTTTCAAATAAATATTGCTTAAAGATAATGAAATAGGTTTAAATTAACAAATTTAAAGCTTTATGGACTTTTGATTAAATAAATTTTTACTTAATTATAAATTGATATAAAATTTATATTATATATTAAAGTCACCATATGCACTTATATAATATATTTAACAACTTATTTTTCTAAAAATTTAAAATGGGTGATTTACAACATTTACATGGTTTTTTTTTCTTAGGTCCATTTACTGAACCAGTGCAAACAATAATGTCTTTGAAAAATCCAAGTGAAAAAAAAGTGGCTTTCAAAATAAAAACTACTGCTCCTAAGCGTTATTGTGTAAGACCAAATTGTGGTGAACTTGCTCCTAAAGAAAAGACAGAAATTTCAGGTACCTATAAAGAAATATACATAATTTTTTTTTTATTGATTTGCATCTTTAAATTAACAATCTTTTTTTAGATTTTGTTTCCTTTTTGTCCGATTAATTTTTATTATCAAGCTTATTTACCATTTTATAATATTTTAATGAACCTTAAAAATATTTTTCCTCTATATGATTGTTCTAACTTGCGTTTTGTTCGTGTGTGTTATGAATTTGTTATCCAGTAATATTGCAACCATTCGACTATGATGCCAATGAGAGAAATAAACACAAGTTTTTGGTACAGACTGTTATTATCGATCCTGTTGCTGATTATGGTGAAGATGGCAAAACTTTTCAGGTTACTTCTATGTTTCATAACAATTTTTAAGTCAGAAAATAATAACAAAATAATTTAATCAATTTAAAAAAAAAAAAACTAAAATATTATAAATTTAATATTGTTTTTCTTTTACTTTTTTAGATTATATTTGTAATTTACTTAAAACATTATGTATAATTTAAATAATAATAAATATTTATTTTATTATAGTGGAGAGATATTGAAGAAGGTAGAATAATGGATTCTAAACTCAAATGCTCGTTTGAAATGCCTACAGTTGAACAGTTATTAGAATCAAAAAACATTCATGAAGATACCACGGTAAATTATTTTAATTAGTTCTATTCAACAAAATTAATAACTTTTAATTAAATGTTAACAGGCTGTACCAGAAACAGATCCTGTAGCAAAAGAGATAGAAAAAGTAACTACTGGAGTAATAAAAAAGTTACGTGAGGAAGAGACAATCTTAAGACAAGAAAATATGAAATTGAAAGTAAGAATAATATTTTAATGATATTATTTAAATTTAATTTTTTTAATTTAATTTTATACTTTATAGGAAGAATTATTGCAACTTAAAAATGAATTCAAACACCAGCAATCTCAAAAACGTTCTGTTGGTGGTAGTCAGCATTTGGATATGCAAAACAGAAATGCCAATATCACTCTGATGGTTGGCCTAGCGATAGTAGTAGCATTGTTGGGTATTATTGCTGGAAAATATGTATTTTAGTAAGATATTTTAATTTTACTTTTAAAAAGGAAAAAATTTTAATTTGAAAATAAATATATAATATTAATTTATAAACAAAAAGCAAAAAGTTGTATTTCAAATTTTTAATGCAAATTCTTTGTGCATAGTCCTATCTATTAAGGTCCATAAAAAAAAACATTAATATACTTATATAATTAAGTTGCCATCATTAATTATAATCCAATATCCTATAATTATTCATGCGCATATTAATTTGAAAAAATATTTCTTTATGCACAGATCAATTAGCTTATAAACCCGTTATGGTGCAGGTAATTAGTTGAAGTTTATTTGGTTATTGTTTATTTCTTCTGTGAAAGTTATTTTTTTTTTTTTTTTAGTTTGTTTGAATTTTTAAAATGGTAAATATCTTTAACAGCTAAATATATTGGATTACTGTTATTCTCTCTTTCTATCTTTTTCTAATAGACTAATATTGTATACAAACAAAATGTATTATCTTTATTCTAAAACATGTGTTTTATCTGTCAGTTCCAACTGTTTGTATTTATTTTTTAATAATAAATTATTGTAATCTTGTATGTATTAATATCAAATTCTTATTTATTGGATTTTACTCTTATTCTTTTTATTACTTTTTTAAATATTTTTGTTAAAATATATTCATATTAAGAAAAACATTTTGTTATTTACCAAAGTGAATAAAACAAAATAATTAAAAACTTAATAATATGAATTATTATAAGTCTATAGAATATAAATCATTGTTTTAAACTAAATTATGTGTGATGTACATATTATACAATACAATTACATATGCATGAATTTAGTGTTTGATTAATATTTACATTTTTAACGTAATTATGTCCAAATTTAACAATTATTAAACAGTGATTAAAATGTACCAAATATTAATACATTATTTTGAATTCAATAATTATTGTACATATTTTTGAAAAACTTTATGACTTACATTTTAATTGGAAACATAATTAATATTATATGACAAATATATTTGTATTATTAATGAGTAATGTGTTATAAATTACAGTTAAAGTAATTAAAATTTATACTTTTCAACATAATAAAAACTAGGGACAATAATTTGTTCTATCATCTAAATAGTTTGGTTCTTAGAAACATTGTTCATTAAGAGAAATAAGAGAATATACACAGCCAAATTTATTGTGTTTATTTTACAAACAGACAATATAAAAATTTTATTTCAGCATTACTAATTTTATGTCTATAGCTTTAATATTAAAGTTAATTATTAAAATTATGGGTAAAATCATTATTGTTTTTCTTTCATTTGGTTTTTACAATATTTTAATTTTTAAGTGAGCACCGATTAATAAGCATTAAATTCTAATATTTTACATATTCTCACCTATAAGTTAAAATATGGTTAAAAAAAAAAAAAAAAACAAGAGATTAATATAGACAATGGCATAAACTTAACTTTAAGTTTGATATTAGATAAAGTTAATTTATTCTAATATTATAGCATAATAACATCAAATTAAAACTGAATAACACAAATAATATACTATTTTGTATATTTGTAAGGTAAACGACTAATCTAACTTAGTAGAGGTGATGGAAATGTATGGTGTCCTATAATTTTAAAATAAATTGTCAAATTTTATAGATGTTAACCATAATTCATTATTAAAAAAATACTGTTTATTGGCTTAATTTTTTATTTTCTACGAACACCTTCATTTTTAAATAAATTACAATTTATATTATTAAAAGTAGACGTCTTACCTGCGTTAATTGTCTGCATCTTACTAATGCTTAATATGCCATAATGTTCATTCAGCAGTTCAAATTTTGTGTAGTTACCTAAATATTGAAGAGAATTGATTTATTATCAAACTTTAATCTATGAACACAATATGTTATTCTCTTACTGGATTTTTACTGTAATTTAATTTTTAAGTAAATTATAAATGTGTAAAATATTAATATATTTTAAGATGATAATAAAAAACTCTTAATTGTATCTGATCAAAGTACATAAATATTAATATATTAAACAAAGTACAATTTATTACTAATATTTTAAAAATTTATGCAATAATAATTGTGATAAGGATCTGGTGAGGTAACCTTAATGGCTATTAAAAAAATCATTAATATATACATTATTATTATTATGCTTCATAAAAATATGAGAATAGTATGTTACAAAACGATAAATCTTTAACATTTAATTATATTTAGACTTTATTAACAAGCTATTAAACTATTTATATATTATTATCTAGGATTTAATTCTATTAACATATTTATGTTCACTGAACATACAAGTTAAAGTTAATTTTAAATTTGTATGATATAAATGTATCCTTTATTAAGTAATAGATAAACACTAACCAAAATGTTCACTCATTGTAATCATATTTTTTTACTAATATATTCTTTTATGAAAAGTTCTAGAATTTTTAGAACTTAATAATTTTAAGTTAGGAAGTGTTTAATTTTTTAATGGAATAATTTTCATATCTAAAATGCAGTAGATTTTATTAAACATAACACAAAGTACTGAGTACTGTTTATTAACTTAGTAAAAAATGAATATAAAATAAAAAAGTAGACATTTAAAAGATAGATTTAATTTTATCCTTATATGTTACATTTGTAAACATTTGATACAAAATTGTTTGTTAAAATTAATTTTAAACCTAGCTTTTAGTTGATAGGTTTTGAATCAGCCTTGAATTTATATAATACACAAACAAAAAACTGATTCAATTTTCAATGTAAGATGTAAATGACGATAGAGTCACCAATCTATCCAGAATTTCTTGACTACCCCCTAGTCCTAAATCAGGTTCACTGATTGCTATCGGTAATACATATCCATCTTTACATGTCCAACCTTCACTCTCCACTATCCTCTCCGCTTGTTCTTTGTCTACTCCCATAAACGTTTGAAATTTGTCGAGTTGTATATTTTCGTAGTGCATGCTAATGAATTTCAAAGTGTCCTGTTGGATGCGACGCTTGATGGCAGCCATGATGGGCTCAAGTACGTCAGACCATTTGCAGTCAATCAGTTCATACGCTTGGGTATATTGTTTCGACCAGAGGGCTTTACCAATTGACCAGACCTTATATAGCTCGGGATCGGCCTTCATTGATTCAGGAACACGGCGCCATAAGAATTTTGCGGCACACAATTCATTGGTATATAAGTAGGCGGAAAACAATTTAGTGTACTGTTCAGCCGTCAAGGACCCTTCTTGGATCTCGTCATTTTCAAGTTCTTCAATGACGAAACTAAAACACAGACAATAATCGACTACACTATTAAAGTCGAACCATAAAATAAATCTATACCATTGTGAACTTTGCCTACCTGACGTCGAGTTGCTCGGAAATCATGTTCGGCGATGGCATAATGAAACATGCACTTGATACACGAGTGTTGAATTATCGACAAATGGGTAAGATACTAAATACACTATACAATAGTAGACTAAAATCACTAAAATAATAAATTAGTGGATGTGATATTATGATATTTAAATATTTTATTAAATCAACATTCAACATTCAACACCGACAAAATATCAACTCTCAGTTATCACCATACAATTTTTTATTATTATGATAGCTTTACTTTCAGCCAGTCGGCATCATAGATAATACAGTATACCACTATTATTATACCATTACTATTACAAGACCATGATATACCATAAATAAGGTAGATCGTTGGTGGATAAAGACCCGAACTATAAGAATTAAGAATAATTATTATTACTATTGTAACTTGTAAGGGACAAGAAAAGAGAACTTCTTTAAAAAAGTAAAAAATAATTAGATGAAATTTGAATTTTCAAATTAATTACTGCCAATATCGAAAATTTAGAGTCCCTCGGCTTATGTCATCACTTCTAAGATGATATCGGCAGTTTTAAATACTTTTTTATTATGATAAAAAGAGAAATAATTTGATGGTTCATGAAATTGTGACCTACTGGCTACGAACGCAAATATAAAGTATAAAGTTTTTACTTTACATCTTGTGCCTACGAAAGGATTAAAGGCACGATTAATTAGATTTATGTAGGTTTTTGCAATGGATTGTTCACAATCGACTGTAGTTATTACTACAACTTTAATTATTAATAAATATTCAATTAATTATTATTATTATTTAATTAATTGAATATTTATTAATAATTAAAATTTTTTACTATTACTAAAATCTGTTAAACAATTTTAAACCTGTTATTGATGTTAACATTTTAAAATTTAAACGTCTCGACAGAATCTGAAGTATATTTTGCCATTCATTATAGGATACTTCTTGTTTGTTTCAATTTTCTAACTCGCACATTTGTATGTGTTTAGATTCATGTATTTATGTACATATGTTTAAAATTGCAACATTTCTCATAGATTTCACTTTGTAGGTTAGAGAAAAAAAACGTCCGATTTTTAAATTTAATAGGAAGAGCTAACTATATCTTATAAATTATAATAGTTATAGTAGGTAGCTAAAACTTATAACCATTATTTAAAATATAATAGTATATTATAATGTCTTAGTTCATGGTTATGACTTATAACTGCTAATCATGGTTGTAAAATGTAGATAGAACTATATAACTATAACTTTGACAAAACTGTTAAAATATATTATGTTCTACTCAATGGTTGACTTGGAAAAATTAAAGTAGGGGATTCTGTTTACTTTTAAGAAAAAAAGTGTCTTCATAACTTATTAAATGTTATTGAGTTATGAGGGTTAGACCCCTATACCTTCTAATAATTCTCTTTTAATTATAAAAAAATATTTATAAATAATCAATTTCAAAAATAAAAAATTGCAAGTTAATAGAAGATATATATAACTACTGTACTTGTTATATAAATTATAATTAGAATTAATAACAAACTCAAAAGGATAATAAAATAAATAAATAATAACACCAATTTTTAACTATTTATTTATATAGTTCCATAAATTATTAATAGCATGTTCTTTTTTTATCTTTCAATTTTACTTTTTTTAAACAACAATTTTTTTCTGCATCTCTTTTACCATTTATTATCCAAGATTTTACATAGTTATTTGGTATAAAACTATTAGTGGGCAGATCAACACATAATAATAATAATAATAATAATAATAATAATAATAATAATAATAATAATAATAATGATGATGATATATGCTTAATTGTAAATAATTTTTTTTTTTAAATTACTGTATTATTCATGGTACTAAAACTTATTATGCATATTTTGATTTGAACAAACATCAAAGCAAGTCCAATACAAAAAAGAAAAATAACATTCAAAACTAGATTATTATTTTTGATTTATATAGATGCATGGTTTTAAAATAATCTATAAGACAAATTAAGATGGTATTTTGCACACTTGAATAAAAAAGCTAAATGATGAAGCGTACTGTATATTATTCCCCTTAAAAATAATAATAGAAGTATGCTAAAATCTCTAAAAATTTAGCTGGGGTACTCCCCTCCCAACATCGAGCAATGGTTTTATCAACAACTGTACTAATAATGAAATAATAAATATTATTAAATTAAAATAATAAAACAAATTTTGTTTATCAATGAGTCTTTATAGATTTTTTTTTATAAATAATTTTGTTAAATTAACATTGAAATGAGAAAAAATAATGTTTATAACATTTTACTTCTTATAATTGGTTTTTGAAGTTGTAAAATATTATAATGTAAAAGACTCTGTACTACAGTTGATAGCATTAAATACAAAGGAATTATTTACTGGTTTATATTGTCGTGTAATTATTTTTATTATCTCATGCGATACACAACCACCTGAAAATATAAAAATATTTGAATAGAAATTTATTATGGTACAAGTATATCATAATTTAAGGGTAAATAAATAATAAAAATTTACCAATGAACGAAGATACACTGTGTAATTCAGACTTGCCATAACGACAGTATTCATGTATAGAGTCTTCTTTTGTTGAAGACATACAACCCCATTCACTAAGTAGTTTAGATATGCATAACTAAAGATATGTGATAAGTTACAAAATGTAAAGCGTAAAGCTATAATCTAAGTTAAAGTTATTGTGTTTACCTTTAGCTTAGGAATATCAGGTTCAACTTGTTCATCAATTTCACCGGGGTATGTATAATATTCCGAATAAAATCTTTCTATACCACGCAGTATAATATAATGTTCAATTAAACTGTCTGGATCTTCAAGGCTTTGACCTAACAAAAGTATTAATTATGTTCAACAATAAAACAAACAGTAAATTTAACCTATAGATCAGCAGTTCTCAACCTGGGGTACATGAAAAAAAATTGACTAATGGCAGAAAATGTTGAATTTGTTTATTTAAAACAAATTGTTTTGAAAATATTTATTAGATGTTTTTAAAAATGAAAATTTGTGTTACTAATTAAAACTTAACCATCAATTTATCTAATAGATATTAAGTCTAGAATGTAACATAGAATTTTTTGTTATTTTTTATTTTAATATTTTAAAAGTAGTTACTTGAAAAAGTTTAAAAATTATAATGAGGGGTACAGTAAAATATTAAACTTAGGAGTATGGAAAAAAAAAAAAAAAAAAGGTTGAGAACCACTGTTATAGATAATAAAATAATTATTTATAACTTATTTTTTCACAGACATGCATTGGACAAGGTACACAAAACCAATTTGACAACAAAAAATATTGACTTTCTCAATTAAAAGAAAAATTTTTTTAGTAATTAATTCATCAACTATTGTTATTAAAGTATAAAATTAGTAAATAAAAAAATATTAGTTGATTGAAATTCAAGTTGCCAATTATCTAGCACAAGTATTTTTCTGACAAAATTCATAAATTTTTTAAATTTTTTGTAATTGAGTTTCTTAAGAAAAAAAGAACTTTAAAATTAAAAAATATAAATTAAGTTTTTCTTGGAGCTGCAAAACTGTAGAGGCATACTCTACATGTCTATAATTTTTAGCAATTAACTCACATATTATATTATCGGCATTTCCTTTACGTTCATATTCATCAGCTATCCGTGTACCTCTCATGACACATAACTCAGATGCATGTTTACAAAATATTTTAATATCTTGTTCTGTGATTGTATCATCAGGAAGGTTAACAACTTGAAGAAGTTGTTGAACATGATTGTAGACTGCTTCTGCGTCTTTAGCAGCTTGCTCATGATATCTAATAAATATTGTTTTTGTTCAAATCACATTAAAACATTTCAAGAGAATTATGAAAAACTTACAATTGTTGCAAACTGATGTACTTAAAAGTGTCAGCTGTCATATCAGGTAGTGTTCCACGAACTGGAAGCCTGCCACATCCTTCATTATCCACAAAATGTTTAAGTGCTTTAATCATTATCCAGAAAGGTTGACTCTAAATTTGATAATAATTAAAATATTTATTCAAAACATAGTAAGTATTTTTTAATTATACAAGATTATGATTATTATCGAGACACATAACTATAACAATATCCAATGCTTCAATTTACAATTACCTATCATTAAATTGTTAGTTTTAAAATATTGTTCTTATTTATTACATTTATCTGTTAGTTAAAACAATAATAGCAGTCTCACTCTAATTTTGTCGAATAAATCACATTTCAAGATTCATAATCTACTTAACACTGAAGAAAAAACAGTAAGGCTAGTTAAGAAAGTGATATTGAATACATTCAAAGAAAAAAAACTTTAAGTGCAAAAATGAATTTATTGATTAGATATAATATGAATTAATTATCTCATTAAACTTAAGAATAATTTTTGATCCAAATTCCTGAGCAAGCTATGTCTACACTTCTTAATGACATTTTGTTAAATATAAAAAAAGGAAATAATAATTTATTTAAATTGTTGGTATCATTACTCTAGCAAATTTGAAAAGGTAAGTTTAAAATATTTGAAAATTAATCACAGCAAAAACTTGTAAATTCTCTGAGTGGAGTATAGACTCAAATTATAGAAATAAACTGGGAATCAGCAAAATGACAGAATAAAAATATATTAAGGTAAATTATGTCATAATTTAAAATTATATTTAGCTAACTTGCATAAATTTTAGTTAATATTATATCAAAACTTAACATAACCTTACTTAACTTTTTAATGTTCATATTAAAATATTTCATCTCATGCATATTAAAACATCATACAAACAACTAAGTGTGGTTTGTTAAAAAAATAAAAATAAAACTGAGGTAATAGGAAAGAGGAAAATTATATTAGTCTTCTATAATAGGATTGTAATGTTTCACTAAGCAAGGTAATCTAGTGTAACAGGATAGTACCCAAAATATTTTTTATAGTTTAGATACTTACATTTGATGTTAAATTGTTTAACTTTTCATCTTTAAATATTAGCTGTATATTTTCTGGTAAAGATGTACGATTATATGCAAAATTAACGGATCGAATTGCTTCTTCAAAATTTTCCTCATGGTGCATGGTACCATTCTCATGTTTTCTTATACCTAAAAGTACATTTGTATAAAAATTGTATATTTTTGAATTAATAAAATTATGTTTTTTTTTTTATAAATTAATTGAAACTAATATTATAACACTTATACTAATTAAAAAAGGTTGTTTGTGATAAATGGTATTTTAATAATAATTGGTCTGATTACTTAGAAGGTTAAGTTATAACCTAATCAGATTAATATTTTATTTTATTTTTAATTTTATAAATATTAAGTAATAATAAAACATAGTAAAACTCAAAATCAATTTAAATAAAAAAATTGTCATTAAATAATTATATGGTGAAGAGATATGTCTTTCTGTAAAATTAATTATATATTTATATTCAGAACAATGAAATCTCAATATTTGTATTTTTGTATTTTATACTTGTAAAATAAATTAAACAATAAAATACATTTAAATTTTAAAATTGAGCGCTAATATTAATTAATAAAACCAGGGTTTAATTATATTTTATACTTTTATGTGTATATAGTTACTATTATTTACCTTATATTACCAAATATGATATTTTTCTCAACGAGAGAAAATATTATTTTAACTTAATCTAATATTCTCTTGATAATAAGTAATTACTAACCATTTAAAAATATGAAAATAATACTAACTATTTTTTATATTTTCACGGATAACTTGTTTTTGCTTATATGTTTCAGGCAACACATTGACATCACCTATATCATTACGCCATTTTTCTAAATGTTTGTATAGTATAACAAGATAAGGAACATGTAAATGATTTGTAAGATCAAGAGCTTCTAAATCATAAGAATCAAAATGTGCTTTAAGTTTTGGAAATGGACAATCTAACCGAAGATCAGGATTTTGGTTGTCTGGATGAGTTTTTATCATAGTATGTTCGGCAAGCTGAAGTCTCATAGAACCAAAAAATCCATAACTTTGACATACTAAAAGAGGAATATTGTAAGTCCATAACTTATGTGACAAATCAATTATTTCTCTAAAAATAAAAACAAACAATTTTTTATTAATATTTAAATTTAACATTTTAGATATTACTTTCAACTATCATTATTTATACTTTTCATGTAGAGAAGTAGTGACAACCACGGTAAATGTATTAAACAAACCAGGATTTAAATCTAATAACTTAAGTAAACATTCATCAATAAAGTGACCTCTGGTATCTGGATTTAGTTCACAAAGAAGTTGTGAAGCAATTGATCCTCTTTTTTCTCCTATTCTATCTGCTGTAAGAAAAAAACTAACAGAGAAATAAACAATTATAATTTTAAACAATATTAAGTAACATAGACTTTATAAAACTTACTTAGAACCTATATCCTCTTCAGTAATAACTTCATTGTCAATTATGGTGAATGCTCCAATACCAGGCAGAACTAATGATTTTAATATTTCTGTACCTAATGCTGTAGCATTAATTAAACATACATGAGCAGTTTCTAAATCTTGTTGTCCTTGATCACCCCATAATCTAAAATAATTAATATTTTAAAAGTAAAAGATATATTTATTAATTAATACAACAATATTATGATAAATATTTTAATAGACTAAGTATAAGTAAGCAATATTGATACATAATTTAAAATAAAACATTGAATGATATTACTTTGATTACCATCTTTGTTGTAATATTTTTGGTCAAAGTTAAATAATAACTATAGATATAAATATTAGTTTTATTTAAGCCTATATACTAGTATGAAATAATAAATTAGATAAACTTTTACACAAGCATTCAATTTTCAGTTATTAAACATATTTGATTTCATCATTTCTCTATAAAGTAGGCACTACTATAAATTAATTGAAGTCATTTATGAAGATTATAGTTTACTATTATCTCAGTGGTACAAATTTTTAAGAGATGTGTAATCAGTCAATTGATATTTTTTTAAGGATAATATAACCATGTAACTAGGAAAAAATTAAAAGAAATGTATTAAGTATAAATATATAGTGTATTACTCATATAATGATATAGTATGGGGGTTAATACAGGTTTAAATATGGTTAAAAACTTAGAAGGGGGGTAGAAATATCAATTAATATAAATTAACATATAATAGATGACGAGCTAAGGTAGGAGACATTTGGGAGATTTTAGAGTTTTTGAGGGGGAAAGGGGAGCTAATTTACCCAAGGAGGCTAACAGGCTGTCATTTATCTGCTAATTGTATTGTATACCACTGTATTTAGAAGTATTACTAAGACACTAAGGTTGACATATGATGAAAATAGTAAGTTATTGATCAACTGTACAATTCTTATAAAAATTATATGAACAATATTTTTTAAATTTCACATATGGTTAATTAATAAACTTTTGAATTTAAATAACATTTTAAGAATTTTGGGTTTTAAATGTTGATATTATGTTTAATTATAATTGATGATAAAAATCACCTCAGTTGCCTGTCATATTTTCGACTTCGTTCTGACTGTTCAGGTGATTTTGGAGACGGTACAGCCATCATAAATTTAAAAAAAAATAATCTACTAACCAATTTCTCTAAATATAAAATAAATTAACACACTTCTTAAAATTTAAAAAAATAACGTGAAAGAAGTCTTTTATAATTACTAAATATATTGTGAATGTCAAGTGTGACCGAATATAATATATATTATCATTTAAATTTATAAATAATTAATTTTAATTTATAATATTTGGTATGAAATATAACTTAAGATCATTGATTAATAAGGCTATTGAGCACGGTCTGCATGGATACAAAATATGAATATAGGATATTAGGATAGTATTGTATACGTTTATCATGCAAAGCTAATAATTTTACAAAATGTATTGTTCTGTTTTTGTGATTGTATATAAAGTGTAAATATAAAAATTTAAGTTAGCATATTATATGTTATGGTGATATTAATCAATTGATAAAATATACTTTTTGAGGTTATATCTATACGAATTTTAATGATAACATTAAAATAACAAATCAATTTTTCTATAAATTATTGTGTTTAATTAATAATTATAAAAATTGTTTAGTCTTTAAATTTTTGTACTTGATTAAATATTATGATAAATGGGGATAGAGGAAAGTTTGGAATTTTTAATTTTTAAACATAAGGTTCGTTAAGTTTAGTGTATCATTTCATTATTATCAAAAATAATATTGTTGATAACGTACTAGTTCGTCATGGGTCGTTGGTGAAGGAAGGGTGTCCCAGGGGCCAGTGACGAGTATTTATTTCTTATAATCGTATCTGAAAATTTGTCGTTCGTTTTCATGCGAAGAGTCCGACACCTGCTACGAGAAGACCATATTTATGGTAATTATCATTTATACGTTATTTAATTGATCTGTCAGTGGTATTGTTTAGAAGTGTTCGATTTTAAAGTTGAATTAAAAACATCAGTTACGTCATCGACCGATTAAATTGAAATTTTACTGTCGAAACGCATGTTCACCAAAGTCGAATTTTTAATGTACTTAAATATCCATCTGTTGTGGGGGTGTTTTTGCTAGATGGTTTGAAATATTTTGCACTTCATTTATTGAAAGTACAGTATATTTGGACAAACATTGTTAGTGAGTATATATAACCTCAAACATATTTCCACTTAGACCGTAGTATTCATTATTCATACATTGTTAATAACTTTTATTCAGAAACAATTGAAAATTAATTTCAATGAAAAGATGGAATAGATAGTAATTTTGAATGTTAAATAAGCAATTAATTTTCATACAATTAAATATAACCAGCCATTATTTTAATTTCCTATAGTTGCTTAATCATCAATTATGCATATATACCAATATATATATATATATATGTGCTTGTATATGTTAAATTTAAAAAAAAATGTTGGGACTATTTTTATAGCTGAGTATGTAAAGTATTATTTCATATGATACTAGTTAGATTACTTAGTAAAATATAGAAGCGGTGAAAAAATATATATTATTTTATAATACTTACAATGCAAGAAGACACATTCATATTTTTGCTTAGTTGAACTTTATGAATCATCATTAAATTTATTAAATTAAACTCATGAACTGTAATTATTTTGTTTATATTATTTTTTTGACCTACTAAATATGTATTTATTAACTTTTAAATATTTCTTAATTAATATCTATTGTTTAATTTAGCTAAATATATAGGTCATTGGTTAATAATTAATAATTTTATTATTTTCATTATTTTATATATTAAAATGTATTTTAATTTAAATTATTTCTATATTTAGTAAACTTGAATAAATTAATATAACATTAATGTCTTTAATAATCTTTCTTAACTATAAGTAGTTTGTATTATTACTCAGTGGCGTAGCCAGGATTTTTGTTCGGGGGGGGGGGGTGATCAATTTTTTACATAGCTGTGGTTTACTTAAGTTCTTCCATAATTTGAACATGCAGATGCTGAAGTTTTATTTTAGATTTTTGTTCTTACAACCCTTAACATATATTGATTTAATATACTTGTATACTTTAAATACTTTGGACATTTTATTTTATTAGTAATATACAATAATTTTTAAATTTTCTTAAAATTTTGGTGGAGGTGGGGTTACAGCCCCCTCAGTTCATCCCTGGCTACGCCACTGCCTTCACTATTATACTATTTTTTTAATAAATATTTAATATTTTCAATAACATACATAATCTGTAATTTTGTAGTTGATTGGCATGGATTAATTAGATGTAGTTATTTTTATTATATATTATAGTTTTATTAGTAACTAATAAATAATAATATTTGGTTTATTTAAAGCAAGATTTTTGAAGATTTACCTTATCAATAAAAAATATATTTATTTTTCAAATTAAGTGCAATATCAATATTTAGAACATTCTTTAATTAATTAAGATGACATTTATTATTTAAGTATTTAGAAAATATTTAAAAATTCAATAATAATATTATATTATATAGGTACTATATTATACTAAAATAACTTAATATTTATTTTCTTAATTAAAAATATGATAATGTAATATCATGTTAAATAAAAACAAAACTTGGGAACTGGTTCAGTTTTTATTTAAGTAACAGGTTAAAACAGTTAATTTAAGATTGATGTGTTAAAATTTTAAATATACATCATTGTATAAAATAAAAAAATAATTCTGAGCAAAGATGATTTAAGTCAATTTATATTATTTTTAAGTATAATTTGTTTTGCCTATATTTATATTGTTATTAGTAATATGGTAGATAAAATAGTTTTTGCCAGTAACAAATTACTTTTACTAAATTGTAGTTATTAGGCTATTATTTAATTTAATATTAACTTATAAGTTAGTGGTATAAATTTAAATATTTTTAAAATATCATTTTGTGTATAAAAAAATAATAATTAATAGAAAAATGTTTAAAGTTTCTACGATTTTTTGAATTACAACAAAATGATAAAAAATGTATCTGGCTTTATATTTATCTTTTTTTTTTTAATTCCAGTAATTAATAAGTACTTATGAAAAATCTTGTATTAAGTTTTCAAGTATTTTTACTTTTTAATATTATTTGTCATAAATTGAAATAAAAGGGAAAATTTTAAATATTTATAAATAGCACAAAATGAGCCTTAGAAGTTATATCATGTCTAGTTAATGTTAATATGTACATAGTTAAAAATTCAAATTTAACGTTATTTATTTTTAAATTTTAATATCAAAACAAAATCTGTTTTTAGATAAAAATTCTAATTTTTTTTATTATTATTTTGAAAAGAACAAGGAATTTAATTTTGGCATCTTAAGTACCTACTAGATCGAATTTTCTACCAGGAACCACTTTCAAAGTTAAAGATTCTAGATTTTTATTGCTCTAAAATATGGTTTAAATACTGACACACACAAAAAAAGCATTGTTAAATTAATACATTCATTATTTCATCAAGAACTTAAAAATAAAGAATTTGAGTAAGTTAATTGTCTTGACATATTTAAAATTCCTTATACATGGTTAGATAGGTTAGAATTTTTTATAAATTTTACTATGCTGAATGAAATAGTATGCTTATTATTATATATGTATCTATGTAGTATGTATTATTTTTATAAAATATTAACCAAACTTGTTATTTTATTATTAAATTTAATATTCATCTTATAAGTTATTATTTAATTACGATATTAATTATAATAAAAATAAGTTTATTAGACATAATTATGTTTGTAAATTTGAATTTTAAAAAAATGAAACAGGTTTTTTTTTTGAAAATTAGAAAACTATCAAAACATTTTTTTATCAATTATTATTTTTCAGAATGGAAGGTGATCAATTGGATTTTGAAGACCCGTCTACATCGTGCCTTGAAAAGACTGATTTTACCAGCCAAAGTCCGACCATGTGCCCAGTGGTTTTGGAGACAGCAGAAGAAGAATTGATAGCAGAAGAGTCTGCACCAACCACAGATTCAGATGAACTTGGAGTAGCTAACATTGAAATGAAAAATGTATTTAATCTTCATTTAGTTGATAGTACATGTACAGAACAGGATATTTACTCTGATGAAAGTCCTTTACCTGATGATGGTGATTGGGTTAATGATGATTGGACGGATAATCCAAGTGAACAAGAAGATGCTTCTAATGCTAATGGTGTTATGGTAAGTAAATTGTATGTTTAATTAATATTTTAGAATATATTTTAAAACTTGATAAAAATTATATTTTGGGATTTCTATTCAGAAATCAATTTCAATTTTAACTTATTGATAATAGATTAGATTTTGAATTTAAGCTCATTATATTTATCTTATAATTAATAGTCTTAATTATATTAAAACAATAATTTATCTACTTTTTTTTTAATTGCATATATATTGACATTAAGATAACCTTAAATTAATTGTTACTAATTATTACTTATTAAAATTAATCTGTCATGTGAAGCTACTAATTTTCATATTTTAATATTTTATTACACTAACATTTTTTAAGTAAAAAGTATTTATTTTTTTTTTATACATTTTAAAATTAAAATTAAGTTATTTTAAAGATAATAGTGATACTTAATATAAACAAATGATTTAATAATATATTTTAAAATAAATTTTATTTCTATTAGCGAAAAAGAAAAATATCAAATTCCACATTAACGTCTGAAGATTTTCCGTCCAAAAAACAATATTATGATCAAAACAATTTAAATCTTGAAAGGTATGTTACAAATTCTGTACATATTAATATTATATATTTACGAGTATATTTATATAGTCGTCATTTTGAATCACATATATTATATTGTAGTAAGTATTGTAAAAACC
Source organism: Melanaphis sacchari (assembly GCF_002803265.2). Taxonomy (NCBI): domain Eukaryota; kingdom Metazoa; phylum Arthropoda; class Insecta; order Hemiptera; family Aphididae; genus Melanaphis; species Melanaphis sacchari. The sequence goes on along the minus strand of NW_020271107.1, from coordinate 2,812,030 downwards.
AACCAGATGTTGGTACTATAGTTAATTAAAATAATTATATATTAGTTTAGTTGTAAAATATATAATACTATTTTAAGTTATTAAAAGTAGAGCAATAGTATAGCTAGTAGTTTTATTTAGAGTATGCAGAAACTTGATTGGCTTACACATTATCCCCCCTTTTTTTTTTACATTTTATTATTATTTTAATTGTTTCAGAACTCCATTGACTTATTTCATATAGAGCTGCATTAAATAGTTGTCTATCCTCCATCATAAATTATAATGATAAATAAACTAGGAAGAACATTTTTTATTTGTTTTTGTTATTTATGGGTGTTAAATTTCTAAAATGTTATGAAAACTATAATTGCCAGCCCTGAAAGATGTAAAAAGAAATTATTTTTCTAACGATCATATTTTTACTCTTAACATTATTATCTTTTTGTTTGGACCTACAAGCATGGTAGTCCTTAAAAATTAAATTAAAGCAAACATTTTGGTGATGAATAAGGAGTGCAGCTTATATTTTGTATACTACAGCTTTTACTTTAGTAGTTATAAGTTATAACAAATCATCGAAAGTACTAAAATGTTGACTTTATATAGTTAAGTTTATGTAATGGATCTAATATTTGAAATTGCACATTTTTTATACATTTATAGTTTTTAAAATAAATATTGACAATACTCACTATTAATTTTCAATTAAAATATATACGTTGATGATATAAGTATTAGTAAAAAATACATTATAAATTTAACCTATTAAGTTAGGTGTATTAGTATTACTATGTTGTCAATGCAGAAATACTAACTTGTACGATGGCTCATTTTAGATAGCATAACAAGCTTTACTATTAACGTGGTTATTATATCAAAATACTACAGTATTGTTTAAAACCTATTTTATTTAAATTACTTATTATATGGCATTTATAACTATTAAGTTTTGGATACAATTATAGTATTTTGCTACTTTCTGTGTTCCATATCATGGCAATCCTAATATAAAACAAAAAAATACAACAATTGTCGCAATGAATACCTAATTACATTTTTTAGTTATATGACTTTTTGATATTTTTACTTAAAGTTATGTTTACCAAAGTATCAACTATATTGTTCTTAAATTATAAACATTACATTTTTATCAAAGTGTAGATCATTTATTTTACCCTATTCTTCTAAAGTAGATAATCATATTTGAAACCCAAAACTTCACAGTAATCATTAAGTTTCACAAATATCAAAAAAATATTTTTGATAGATACAATATTATTACATATTGTACATGTGTATTATTAGGTATGTAAAATTATAATTGTTTTTATATTATGAAGTATATACTCTATTATTACATGATTATCAAACATTTAAAATTTTGTTTTACTTATTTTTAAGCATTTTTTAATAAATTATTAATTTTAATGTGTATAAATTCAATGCATTATGAAAATTGTATTTTTTAGACTGACGCCTAAATTGGCTGAAAATGAATTAGATAAAATAGATAAAATAAAGATTCGTCGAAGTTGTATACCGTCCAAAGATGATCCGCCTGAAGAAATGATGGAATGGCTAAAAACTTTTTCGGTTTGTGAATTTTTGGATTTTGATTAACTAATCTGAATATTATTTTTATTTCTATGGTTATATGAATTCTTTGTTATGTTTTTTGTGCAGAAGTGGTCAAATGCAGAAAGGATGTTAGCTATTGATATGTTGGTGGATGAATGTGAACCTACTCAAGTTCGTCATATGCTACAGCTTATTGAACCACAATTCCAACGAGATTTTATTTCTCTACTTCCTAAAGAAGTATTATAATCATTAAACTATTATTTTATTTTGTGAATTTTATTTTATTATTAAAATTTGTTTTATGTTAGTTGGCCTTATATGTTTTATCATTTTTGGAACCCAAAGACTTGTTAAAAGCAGCTCAAACATGTCATAGTTGGCGGTTTTTATCTGAAGACAATTTACTATGGCGTGAAAAGTGCCAAAACGCTAATATACCTTTAACAGATCTAAGTACTATTAAGTGTTCAAAAATTCGCAGTATTACCTCACCATGGAAGGTATGTCTGTAAATTCAAAATATTTTATTTTAAAATTGTCTATATAATATTATTTTTTTTTTTTTAAACTATACATTTAATTTCATACATTTTTATTATTAATCAATTTATAACTTTTTTTTTAGTCTTCATACATGAGACACCATGCAATTGAAATGAATTGGAGAATAAAACCAATTAAAATGCCAAGAATACTCAAAGGCCATGATGATCACGTTATCACGTGCTTACAATTCTGTGGAAATCAGGTTGTTAGTGGTTCTGATGACAATACACTTAAAGTGTGGTCAGTTCTAACTGGAAAAGTAAGTTTTTAAAGTAGTTGTTATTTTTATTCTTTCTTTTTATTTTTATATTGGTAACTTTTTAGTGTCTGCTTACATTGTCTGGACATACCGGAGGTGTATGGTCATCTCAAATGGCTGGTAATGTTATAATTAGTGGTTCCACTGATCGTACTCTTAAAGTATGGGACGCAGAAACTGGTGTATGTACACATACATTGTATGGTCATACTTCAACTGTTCGTTGTATGCATTTACATGAAAATAAGTATGAACACATTTATTTTTATATTAATTTAGAAATTAAATTTGATAATATAACATTTAAATAATTTCTTTAGAGTTGTAAGTGGTTCAAGAGATGCATCACTTAGGTTGTGGGATATTGAAACTGGTCAGTGCTTGTCTATATTCCTTGGTCATCAGGCTGCTGTACGTTGTGTCCAATATGATGGCCGATTAATCGTTAGTGGTGCTTATGACTACTTAGTCAAAGTATGGGATGCAGAAAGTGAAGTTTGTTTGCATACACTATCTGGTCACACTAACCGTGTATATTCTTTACAAGTTAGTTTATTTTTAAACTTAAATTTAGCAAATTTTTATGTTATATTTTATATAATTAGTATAATTATATAAAATTATATATAAACATTTTCATATTATGTTAAATTATGATAATAATTTGTTAAAAAAATTTATAGTTTGATAGTACTCATGTTGTAAGTGGATCATTAGATACTAGCATAAGAGTATGGGATGTAGAGACTGGTACGTGTAAGCACACTTTAATGGGACATCAATCTTTAACATCTGGCATGGAATTAAGAGATAATATATTAGTGTCTGGAAATGCTGATTCAACAGTCAAAGTATGGGATATACTTACTGGGCAATGCTTACAGACTTTGTCAGGTAAATATTTAGAGTTCAATAATTTTTTAATCATAATTATTAATCTTAAAATTTTTTTACGAACAGGTTCAAATAAACATAATTCTGCTGTTACATGTTTGCAATTCAACACTAGATTTGTAGTAACTTCTTCTGATGATGGTACTGTTAAATTGTGGGATGTGAAAACTGGTAATATTATAATTTTTAGTATGTAAAAAGATTGAATAATACAAGAAACTTAATTATTTAAATTTTAGGTGAATTTATTAGAAATCTAATAGCACTGGAAAGTGGTGGTAGTGGTGGTGTTGTTTGGCGAATACGTGCAAATGAAACAAAGTTAGTATGTGCAGTAGGCAGCCGCAATGGTACCGAAGAAACCAAATTATTTGTATTTGATTTTGACGCCGACTACGAGTAACATCAAATTACAAATTTGGTAGTTTGCATCACAGTTTTTTTGTGGTTTAAGGAGAGTTACGAATATTTGGGACTGTTTACTTAGGTTTAAAAATGTCCCTTATATATTATCAGTTATCACATTTTACCGTTATCATAATGTTTCAGTATTATGTTTTTTTTATTATTATTTATAAATGAGGGAAATTAAAGTGATTGGGTAATCTTCTAACTTTCTGGATGATCAAGAAAGACTTATGGAGTATTGTTTGTGATTTATAGCGCATTAAAATGAAGTTATAGATTAATTTACATATTATTTTCTAGTCTTTGAAGCTATAATAATCATAATTTGATATTCTTTGAGCCAAATAAATTGGTTGTTTTTTTTTTTTTATTCCCAGTATACTATTTAATATGATATTTGAGAAATAATTGAAATACAAATTATTAAATAGTTTAATAATATTTAGTATAAATTTACAATAAAACTTAACTAAATATTATTTTACTTGGATAGGTAATACATTTGCATGTTACATAACGTCTACCAGAAAGTTGTTATTTTATAAAATTGTAAGTTTTTAAGTTTAATTTGTTCTTTCTTGTTAGGAAACGATTGAAAATGTTAATTTATTACAAACTTGTATGATGAAAGCTTTAACTAGAAATATTTTAAAAGTTCAAAGACTTAACTTTTATTATTTCACAGAAGATTTTAAAATTTTGTTCTTTGATTTTCCTTATTATTATTATTATTATTATTATAAATTTTGTTATTAATATAAAGAATTGATATATTTTTAACTTGCCATAAGTTTTAAGTTGTGAGGAGGAGGAGAGTTTGAATTCCAAGATTTTGATTTTCTTGATGTATTTTCTATTTTCTTCTTCCTGATCTCAAAGAAAAAAAACAAAAATTTTTATCTATTCTAATCTATTCTATCTTTTTCTATAAATATATTTATTTATCTTTATTATTGTCGTATATATTGTGTTCTTCAAATTTTAATTGTCCAGCTATGATAAAAAAAAGCTCTGATGAAAGCTTCATATGTTTTTTTTTTAATAAATTCTACTGATAAAATGTGTACAGAGTGATTCATCAAGCATGCTCACCTATTACATAATTATTTATAATTTTCCTTGTAAATAATAATTTAATAAAATAATTTAAATTTTATAAAACTATTTCATAGTTTTTATAGTTTAACTATTTTTTTTTAAATTATAGCCGTAATGTTTAACAAGAAATTCAAGTAAAAATATGTCTACAACAATACTCATAACAACTAATCAAAATGTATTTAAAGATACCTTAATTATAAATTTACAGATTAAAATTCTAATTTTATGAATAAATAAACATGTGTAAACATAATGGTGATGTATGATATAATTCTACTGGATTTAAATTTGATAATTTTTAAACTGTTTACTTGTACCAGTTTTTAAGGTTTCTAAATACTTCATTCAATTTAAAAAGATAACTTTACTTCTAACAATTTTTATCCTGTGAACCATGCATGAGTCAACTCCCAAGTTGTCTATTTATCTTAAATGTAATATAGGGTTAAAATTTGATCTATTATCACTTAAAATGTTTTTATAATAAGTAAAATACCATTAATTTTCACTAATTTTGCTTAATCATAATCCAGTGTATTCTAAAATAATTATATATATTGGTAAATTTTTCAGGCATGATTAAGAATATAAACATAAATACAAAAATTATTATATATCTATAATACTATAAAAAAATTCATTAGTCTTTTTATTATTGCTGGACAACTTTAATTTTAAAATTTTACAATTATTTCTTGTTTTTCAGTTATATCCAGAAATAATAGTTTAATCTATGATTTGTAATTTAATATTTAATTTTGGGTATTTGAAGGTATATGGTGAATTTTAATATTTTGTATCAAAAACTTTCATTTTAAGGTTCCAATGTATGGTTTCATTAATAACAGGCTATAGTTTGGATACTAAATAATAGTTACCTATTCAATTGTTAACTGATAAATACAAATAGTTTTATATCTTCATTGCTGTTTTTTCTATAGTTGGTCGCGATAGTGACAAGTTTTGAAAATTTAAAAATAAAAAGTACTTTTCAGAAGTATTAACACTGCCGAAATAATGTAATAATCTACATTTTAAAGCCACAGATCTTACATAATTGGTCATTTAAAAATTTTTATGGAAACAAAAATATTTATCCTCAAACGTATTGAGTAATTACAATTTTACTTTGATCTATCATTTTCATTATAAAACAATTAATTGCTAAAATAATTTAACTATGACTTATATAGGAGTTGTTAATGAAGAACAATATTGTTTCAGCCATTTGATTTGATTAAATTTAAATTTTTTAAAGATCTCAATTGATTGTGAATGTTTCCGAAAATAATGCATACTATTCAAAGAATACTTTGACATTATTCTTAGAAAAGCAAATTAGTGATGTTGCATTATGTCATCAGCTAGTATAAAATTAAATATGATTAAAGTATAATTAGGACATTTTTGTACATGGGAGAAGGGAACTTAAGGAAATGAAGGGCAACTTAAGTGCAATAAAATTGTTTTCTTAAATGAATATTTAATAATATTGCTTTAAATGTAAATATGTATCTTTATTTTATAATAATTATTATTAAAATAATTTAAGGATTAAATTTGTTGATTATTAATTAGACCATTAAATATTTTCAAATAAGAAGTAATTAATAAGTTATTAATTATAATGCTCAATGTTGGTAGGATGTAAATATTACATAGTAATGATATTATTTAACTATCATGTCATTGATGATTATTTAAAATGAACAAAATGACCATATTTTGTTTTGTAAGTGCCAAAAACTAGACTATTTTGCGGTTAATTTATGTTACTTTATCCCATATAATTAATAATTACAATAATATTGTGTCCACCTAACATATTCGTAGTTGCCAATTGCAATTTTGTAAATTATTATATATTATATAATTTTTTTTTTTTTTTATAAAAAAAATTTCATTTGTTTCGTCTTGATATATAATTTTTATAATATTGAAAACTGATTTCTGGTCCAATAAACTGTTGTTACCAGATATTAGTATTACTGTTCTATTGACTTATGCATTACCAACAAAATAGTATCAGTTTATCTCTATTTATTTTATACTTATTATTTTTAAAACTGATAAATAATAAATGTATATTTATTTTTTTATTTTATGTAAATTATATTTAATAAATGAATTATTAATTTTGTTGTTATGACTGCATTATAGGTACATAAACAATAAACATAGTAGTAAAACTACATGCTAAACATAGACAATTATTCTTAAGACCTGTGATTTTTTTAATTGACTTCTTTCTTCTTTCATTATATTTTAACTTCAACCACAGAACTATACTTTTTAGTTTTATATTTTGTTTGTGAATATATTATTATTAAATTTAAGTAACTTTATACCAATAGATATTTGTAATGAATAGTAAATTATTTTAAGTTACAGCTAATATTTAAGTAATTCTGTTGTTATTTATTTTTCTCTTGTTTATAGACGTATATATACAATTGTACGATTTGCATATAAAAATAATAAAAATATTTATATGAAAAGATATATATATATATATATGTGTGTTGTTACAATTTCTTTATTAAGGTCAATAACTTTAATGTTGAATTTATTTATGAGTGATTATGTTTACATCATTATTTGAAATTTGATGTGTTTAGAATTTATTCCATTGAAGTTATTAAAAAATGAAAACAATTTATTAACATAAATAAACATAATTTGGTGTTCAGTTGTTTGTTGAATGTAATGCTATAGCTTATAAATAAGTTTTACAGAAATCGAAAGATTGATTATTTGTCTTGTTTTGCGTTTTAAAAATAATTGTATTATTGTCAGCACTGAGTGGTTTAAAACACAATGGTTGAAATGTTTTCAAAGGATTGTAAACAATCAAAGAAATAAGACGTGAGAAGAAAATAAATATCAAAACCACATTTAATTAAAAAAAAAAAAAAAAAAAAATGCCTTCAAATATAAAATTATATAATAGTTGATTTTTTTTTTTTTTGTAGTTAAACTTTTTTTTGGTAACTAGTTATTAGTTGTTACACTTATTAACATTTTCTTAAAATTCATAGTTATGATTTATATTTACTATTTTCACTTAAATTATAAGAAAATATGAAATCATTAAAACAAACCTAATATTAAACCATATTTTTATAATATTTCAGTATCTTTAACAAGTATTTAGATTTATTACTGAGTGGTTTTACTATTTTTCCGGTCTAAATTGTACCTGCATATGATGTCTCAATAACATAATATTTTTTGAAAATGAGAAGAAAATTTCACTTGTTTATTTGCTCAGAAGTATGAGTTATAATTTTTAAAAAAGTTTTAAATTTTCACAAACATTTTCAAATTACAATAAAAATACTAAAATTATGTTTTTATATTTTAAATGGTTTTGAATTGCTAAAACAATTATTTACCTAGTCAAAGTAAAAATCATTACTAATGATAACAGTGTTACATACGAGTAGATACGTTTTGTTTTTACTCATAAGAAAGACTCATAATTTCATACTTAAGAGATATCTCGAACATGAGTACTTACTCGATTTAAAATCGCTTTTAACGTTTTAAATGATTGAATAATAATATGTTTAAATATAGGTAGGAAGTAGATACCCGGTTAAATCATGTCAGTTATCAAGTTGCTATATAACTTTTAGTCAATTAATCGCAACGATTATTCGGTATTTTGGTCAAAGCGTTAGAACGATAACTGCATCACACAGGAATACATGATCTACTCACTTTCGTCACTAGATAACGCCGCCATATTCATTTTTTATATAAATTTAATTGAGTAGCAACGTTTATAACAAATAATTTTTTCCTGATTAAAAAATTCACCAAAGTCCTCTTTTATATAAAATACGTATCCCTTCACTTCCTGAAAATTCTCGTCATAGACTGAAAAGAAAATTATTTCACAATTTTCTGATTTGTAATTTCCAGTTTTTAAGCTAAATGTCACTAGGTTGTCTTAATCAAGTAACACCAATAATTATTATTTAATAATTTCATATCACATATATTTATTGTGGTGTTATTTTTCATGGATATTATCCTTGTATATATATATATATAGTATTATTGTTAAAAAAAACATAGTTTTAGATATCCAACTTCTGTACTTTTTGTTTTTGTGACAAACGATTACAGCACTATTTAGGGTCAGTGGCCGGTGGGTGACATAAAATCTTACAGTTGAAAATGAAAATTATATTTATTTAAATCTATTGTAGTATTGGGTATAATTACATTAAGTATAATTTATAATATATAATCTATATTAAAGGTCTAAACTATAAAGATTTAAATAATCTAAATGGCAATTTACATAATATAATAATAATGAAACATTATAGGTAAAAGTATCACGGAAAGATAAAAAAATGTTAAAAAGTACAAGTGTAAAAATACAAGTATCACGGAAAAATGAAAAATGTTTTAAAACATCAGAAAATTCACATAAAAGCTTAGTATTTATCAAATGTCTTTGATAAATATTTTTTTTTATTTCCAGTTCGAGCCCAATCATAATTTATATCAACCGTTTTAAAATAATAAAAAATTATTGTAGCAATATTAAATAATAATTCTCGTAAACATGAACTATTTTATCGGAAGGTCGTGGAAAATATTTGAAAGATATATAAACCCTATTTCCAGATCAATGTAAGTATAATTTATAAACTATTATATCAGGCACCTAGGAGGCCTTAGGAGGCCTGGCCCTCTAAGAAAAATCAGTGGCCCCAAATTGGCTTCCTTGATTTTATTTTTAAATATTTTAAATATTATGGCGTTTAATCGTCCCAAATCCTAAATATATATTTTATTATTACTCCGTATAATTAATGATCGTATAACAAAAATTTAATTCTAAGATTTTATTTTACAAATAGTTGTCACTCGACAATTTTAAATAAGACAATAACACATCTAATAGATTGAAAACTAGAAATTCCAAATACGGTTATTGAACAAATGAACCAAAAAACTTAAGAACCGAGAAGTAAGTACGATAATTATTATACATAGATACTTTGGAAAAATTTTATCTACCTAAATTTTATTTACCTACATTTTATATTTACTAATTATTGTTATTATTTCCTTATTAGTTAATAATTATGTTAATAATGTGCATTAATGTAATTTTGGATATTATAGCATTATGCCATTATGTAGTAGGTAGATATTAATCTGTATTAATTAATAGATAACTACATTTTTATATGCATGTTATATTTTACATTTTTAAGACATTTTGTTTGGTATATAATATTGTTGATAAATTGAAGTACTTATTTTATTGATTTTTTTTATTAAAATGATTATTATCATAAGTGTTTTATTACGTTGTAATATGCAGACTGTTAATCCTTAGCACTTAAACTATCTGTATAAAGTATAATATTATAAATTTATAACATATATGAGTTAGTACGACTATACAATATACCTACCTATTTCTGGACTTTTGGTATTTACCATTCGGTGATAACATTATTTTTATAAATTGTTTTGATAAATAATTGATTTTATCCATAAAATTTTAATTTATCTAATCGATAATACCTATTATAATTTATTTTTCATACTAATTGGTATTGGTACCTATCTATTTAGTATACTTAAATAATACAGACAATACATTGTGTAATAAGGAGAAGAGTGGTATGAAGGGTACAACAAATAGAAACGGGCCAAAAAATGTCGGCTCCTCATAGAAAAATATCTGGTTACGTGCCTGATTATGAGGGAACTATTGTTGAACCACCAAGATAAACAGTTTTAAGATTCAATAACGCGATTTAATAGGGAAAAGCGTTGATAATTACGTTATCGTACATTTGGATGTGGATAGTCTAAACACAGATAAATCAACGGTAGTTAGTATATTAAGACACTTGCGTAAGTATATAGCAACGTATACCTACCCCATTTACGATTCTGAAGGGAGCAATTTATTAGTGTACTTATCGGTAAAATACTTTTATTTTTTGCTTTAAGGGTAGTTTCTGGTAGCAAATTGAAAAAAATGAAAATTTTCTAACTAGCCACGGTGTAGACGTAGCTGCCTGGAGGTGTTTAGTATGTAAAGGCGGAAAAGGCGTCCGTACAATCCAACCAAAATACATTACATCGTTATACTGCATGACATAATATGATATTGTAAATATCACGGTCAATTCACACAGACTCTTAACTCCTGAAGGACGCATTATCACTATACGTACACTAGCTACGTATTATGCAGGTTGTAAAAATATATAAACCTAGCCAGTGGCGTATTAACTTACTTATTTTTTGGGAGAAGGGGTTGATAGGGAAGGATCCAGAAATTTTCTGTGGTGGGGGTCTTATAGACAGAAAAATAAAAATGTCAAAATAATAGACTACACCCCCATAAATACGTCACTAAATCTAGCGCAATTATTGTTCAATATCGCAATCGTGGTGGCTTCCGTGAACGCGATATCGCGTGCGCAACACGAAACGAGTTGTCTATAAATCGCGACGAAGATGTCACGGACTACGCGGTAGCTAGGTACACATTTGGCTGCTACGGCTTTTAAGACGTCTGGATGAGAGGGAATCGAGGAAAAAAGGGCATTCGAAGACAACACGAGACAAACCCCTGTACGGCTTATTATTATTGCCTATAAGGTCGATCGCACTTATTATAATTCGATGTGCACGAGTACACGAGACCGCCTCTTCCGCGCCGACGGCTGCGACGGCGACGCGCGGTCGGTCGGTCGGTCTGTCGCCGGTCGGTGTAGGCGCGCATCGTGGAGCGACGGCGACGGCGGCGGTGCAAGGTTGGAAACTGTGGACCGGCGGCGGCGCCTCGGTCGAGGGCCTATTGATCGCGGACCGACGTGTGTGCGCTAGCAGCCATCGGCGGCGGGCGTATCTCTCTCCGACCGGGCCCTGCGCGCGCGCGCGCGTGTGTTGATGTGTATCAGCCCGTGGGTCTGTGAAGTTGCTTGCTGCTGCTGCTTGTGCCTGCA